>NW_006399864.1:3076407-3102836 GCF_000299155.1 Elephantulus edwardii
CTCTGTCAGTGTACTGTTCAGTTCAAGTCTTTTCTGTATAATCTTCAGAATTTTGCTAGTGTGTGATATTAGTGATATCGTTAGATAATTTCCAACAAAAAGATACATGGCTTGAATCCACCACTTGATCCATAATAGAAAGATGCACAATATCCTCTAGTGTGATTAAATGTCTCTGAAAACCCACTGGAGGGTCATCCCTAAGTCAATTCCGACTTGTTGTTGTGTTCAACAACAACAGTGGTATGTTGGGCATGTTAGGAGGAGGGGATAGTCCTTATAAAAGGACATCATGCTTGGAAAACTAGTGAGTCAGCAAAAGAGAGGAAGACCTTCAACCAGATGGACAGACTCAGTGACTATAACCGCAGGAATTGTGAGGATGGCACAAAATTGGGCTATGTGCTGATATGCTATATTTTATTAGCTACGAATCAGCATCAACTTGATGCCACCTAACAAGAAGTACAGTATGTAAACTCATTGACAAACTAATGCTACATTAAAAATTCTTGATCTGTGCTGCAACCCTGAAAGCATGCGGTTCGAATCCACCAGCTGCTCCATGAGAGAAGGATAATGAATCTCCTCCCACGTGATTAACAGCCTCTGCAAACCTGCTGGAGAGTCAGGTATGGGTCGGTTCCAACTCAACGACACACACCAACAACAGCAATATCTACTTAGACAAAAAAAAAAATGGCAAATCTCATTGAATGACACTAATGACTATATAGGATAAGGGCATATTTGTCCATATTTGGAGAAGCCAGCAAAGAAGAGTTCTTTATCTCACACCTAACAATCTTTGTTTTCTATTCCTCATCTTAACAATGACAATTCTGACCCTTTTGTTCTCCAAAACGACCAACATAAATGATTTTGTATTTGTAAATTTGAATTTACCAAGAGAAACTTAGGAAGAAAAGTTTGTCTTTGCACTTCTCAAAATCAGCCATTAAATATCCTGTTGTGAACACTTGTGGAGTTGATACGAGGCGGAGTTCATTCCCTGACAACAGGCTTTTCAGTTATGTATGGTGAAGCCACTTGCAATGTGCAGCAACTTCAAAGATTTGAAAATTGAAGCACAAAATTTTCAGGTTCTTCAAGTGTCTTTTGATATCAGCGTATTTATATTTCCTTGAAAACCACTTCTAAAATTATTTACAGTATGTATTTTAAAGAGAATCATCAGGAAACTATAACAAATTTTACATGTTTATTTAGATATAGTAGTAGTGCACATAGGAGTTGTGAAGGTCTGATATATTTCTGAAGTGGATGGCCAATCCTTCTTCCTAATATGACTTAATTTGGATGCTTAGTTTTAGAACAATATCTGACAAGACAAGCATTTTTCCAAAAAGGAACAGGTGAAGACACTTCCCTTAGAGAAATAACCAATCATTCAGTGTCCCCCTGCCCAAGCGTGTGTGCCTTATCCCTTCCCTTTCCATGCTACATCAGCGTACCTTACACTTCCACCTTCCCGGTCCAGCACCTCCCTCCCCCAGCCACCCCTTCACATGATAGCTCAGGCCACAAGTCACTTCTGTGATGTCTTGCACCATGCACTGTTGCTGGTCTCTCACGCTGATGTCTGTCTGTCTGTCTGTCTCACATTTAGGAGCAAGTCCAAATCCCATGTACCAGCTTCAGGAAAAGATTTTTGCCTGAGGCAGTACTGGGGAAAAGGCCTTGCCCTGAGCTTCTGACACATGACTGTCATTTCATGACTTAGTGTCTCTGCTATTCTTTTTGCACCACTCTGCTGTCACAAAGCAATAATTTTCCAAGGTGTGGGTAGGTCTCCTCTAGATCCGGTATACTGGTGGTGTTTATGTGGCCTGGGTGCCACAGGCCTAAGGGCCTGACATAGGCCTGGAACTGAATGTCCTGCCTTGAAAGCCTGACTGTTAACAAAGCTGATTGAATTCTGGGAGAGTCTTGAAAATACCATGGACCACAAACAAACAACCAAACAAAACACCAAACAAACAAATAGGCCTGTCTTAGAGAAGCTGAAACCAAGTTTCTCCTTGGAATCTAGGATTTTGAAGCTCAGTCTCACATACTCTTGGCATGTGGCCAGGAAGAACTGATCCTGGAAGAAGAACATCGTGCTTGGAAGGGCAGAGGGACAGCACAGGAGAGGAAGACTGTGGATGAGATGGATGGAGACAGTAACTGAGGGAATGAGAGTTGGTGTGTTGGAATCAGTGAAACTGACTCAGGACAGGGCAGCCTTCAGAGCTGCTGGACATAGGGTTGCTATGGGTTGCAGGTGACTCGAAGCAGTTACCTACTTATTTGGAAGCAGGAGTGGCATCCACTCCCTAAACAACATGCCCCCAGATACTCTATGAACTTTGATAAATGTTGGTAGTTTTGAAAGTCTTCAGGCCTTTTGATCATAGGGTCACTATGAGTCATGCTCGACTCAAAGGCAGTCAACAACAACATGTGTGTACAATGACCTATTTTTTTCTCATTACCTTACTATTTATTATTAAATAACTCTTATAAAGTGGGATAATTGGGATGGGAGTGTCGGAGACAGTGCGACTGGCACAAGACAGAGCGGAGTTTAGGGCTGTTGTACATAGGGTCGCTATGAGTCGCAAGCGACTCGACGGCACATAACAACAACAACAACAACTCTTATAAAAATAAGACAAAATAACACAAATAGTCTTTCTCTTGTGAGAACGGATTGTTTTGGTCATTCTATTATACCATGGTATAAAGTGCTAAATAGCAATGCTGCTTTTAGAGAGTACAGCAAACCTGGACGTAATTTCGTGAGAGCCTTTCACATCTATTAATCGGATAGCAGATGAGCCAGGTTTCTGTCCACCCTGCAGTCAGTGAGAGTTTTGTGAAGAGCAAAATTGATCTCGTCTTTTCCTGGTTCTATAGTAGCTGCCAATGTTGTCCACTTACACTTAGGGGTAAAAAAAAAACACCCACAAAAAACCCTCCACACAAATTATTTCATTTGATCACAAAGCCCAACAGAATCTAAGGTGTGCCACGCTCCCCATCTTCACCTCTCGCCTTGTTCTCCAAGGTTCAGCCACTCTCATCTTCTTTCCTTCTTTTGATGACTCTGGGGCTAAACCACCTGGGTTTCAGTCCTGATTAGCTTCTATTTAGCTCTTGGATAAGACATTTAATATTTCTCTGCCTTAGCGTCCTTGTCGATAAATGAATCTGAAATCGCCCCCACGTGATAGTGTTGTCGTGAGGGCCAAATAATGGATAGAAAAATTCTAGGACACAGAAAGAGCTATAGGGAATTTCTATAATTTGCTCTCCTTATCCAAGGACTTCATACACGCTTTTGTCTCTGTGATGTTGTCCCCTAAATCCTTTCTTTAACTAAAACAAAACCAACTTTCTGTATGTATCAGAGAGAACTGTTGTGGCATAAACCGTAGGGAATTGTCCTACTAACTCAAAGATGACATCTCTCTGTCAGCTTATATTCTCCAACTCTGAGTGAGAAAGATGAGCGATTCCCTCCCGGATGATTTACCACCTCTACAAACCCATTAAAGGTTAGCTATGAGTTGGTTCCAAGTCTACAGCAACGAGTCGAGTATCATTTCTGTCCTTTCAATGTCATTTAATGATCTCTGTTGGAAAGATTTCCTCCTCCAGAGATCCAGTCAGGCCATCCTGTTGTCATGCTAGCACCCCGTTTCTTCTTGGTAGCACTTACAACAATAGTGAGTGAATAATCAATTGTAAATTATTTCCTTCACATATCTCTCTACTGTTCTCTGGGGATAAACACCAGGTCTGTGCCCCTCAGTACAATGTATGCCTTCTACCCCGTCTCTGTTAGCACAAGGGGAACTTTCAATTGCTTACTTTGTTGCTTCTCTATGTTTACTCTTTCTGGTACTATCTCGTGGAGGAATAATAGTTAACAAGGAATGATGTGAGACACCAGGGAGTCAGCAAGGAGTCTAGAGGCAGCATCGGCACCCTCGGTGCATGCTGTGCTGGCATTACAAAGCAAGGGTTGGAGAGAGAGAAGGATGAACTGGAGAGTAATTTTGACTTCAGAAAGGATGTGTATATGTATAGGCGGTTCTCATGACAATGTCAATAATTATTGTGAGATGTCCCTGGCAGGGAGGGCATCTCACTCACTCATCACCCACTCATTGCCTTCAAGTGGAAATTGACTCCCGACTGATCCTCCAGTGAGTTCCTAGGGTTATAATTTGCACAGGAGAAGTTGCCTAAATAGGAGAAAACAAGACATGGTGCACAGGGCCACCAGCTCTCCCCTCTGAAGGGGCCAGAGGCAGTGAGAACAACACAGCCCCTCACCATCCCAGAGCAGAAGCAGATAAGGAGCCTGTAGACCAGGCCCATGGTGCCTCTTGAGCCCCAGGGGCAGAGTTTAATTCATTCATTGCTGACTCACACGTATGATACTAACAGTGAAGTTTATTACAGAAGGAAGTTGTGCAGGAGGGGAGGCAAAGAATATCACAGTGTCACCCAAAATAAGTCCAGGTTTTAGCCCAACAGTTCCAAGGCACAGCTCCTCAGTTAGTCCAGGCTCTGGGATCAATTCAGCAAGCAGACTTTCCGTCTATCACCAAAGGCAAGAAGAGCAAGATCCAGCTGTGGCCAGCACAAACGCAAGAAGCCTCAGGTCATACCTTGTCACCGCTTGTCCACAGCGATACCACAATCTCTCCACCATCAAGGTCTTGCTTGCATGCTTGCCTCAAGACTTGCTCCTCAGTGTGGGAACCTCTCCTTCACTTATCCTAGTCCCACAGCTGATGCTGATTTTCAAAAACATGTGCCTACAGTGAAGGAGACCAGAGGCTAAAAGACTTTAAAAAGCCAGCTTTTAGGCTAACACCACACCCTTCTTTGTTCAGCAAAGCTGATGGTGGATTTGAACTGCCAGAGGCTGTTGCCCTTGGTTTAGCAGCAAAACTCCCCAGTGGCTACACCACCAGAGCTCCTTACTTGAGACCAAGAAGCCAAAATATCAGACTCACTAGCACAAATTTGAGTCCAGCTCAAAGCAACTCTCTAGAGGGTTTCTAAGTCTGTAATCCTAAATCTTAATGACAGGAGCCTGTCCATCTCTCTCACACAGCAGCTGTTGGATGCACATCACTGGAGACGTGCATGACATCTTTGGGTAGTAGTGCAATGTGCTGCAGACTGTGTCACCAGAGATACTTGGGACAAGGGAGACATAAATGGAAGAAGCTATGGGTAGAATTTCTCCCTCCAAGGCCTCTAGCATGCCTAGCATTATCTGGACCCCAGAAAACTGTAGTCTGTTTACTAAAGTACCTAAAATCTCTTTCATGTTTCCCCTGAAATCTCTTCTAAAAACTCCAGCGCATTCCTCTTTCATCAGACTCATTTCCCATCGATCTATTTCCTCGTTCTGTCATCCTGAGTGGTCTCTTCATCCATGTTTCATCTTCCCTCACTTTCTTCTTCAAGGCGAAAATCAATTCTGAGGAACTCCGTGCACTTCTTAAACTCTAAAACGCTCACACTCTCTTCCTAGGAAAAAAAGGTTTTTGTCTGTCTTTGAGTGTGCTCTGTTATTTCCAAAAGCAGGTCGTTTTGTTATCTTTTAAAATCTTGTTTTTCTTTCCAATATTTCATCCTGAATTCCAGAATCCTCTTCTGATGGTTCTCCTTTCCGGCAATGCTCACAGATAGCCAGAAGATGTCAGTCTTAGGACTCAAACCAACTCCGTGTCGCTCTCCTGAGTCATCTATAAACCAGCCAACTTCAAGTTATAAACACCTTTGAAATCTGCTAAAATACTACTGAACCAGAAATACAGATTTATTATTTTTTTTTACAAAACTCAAATACATCCTGTCAATTTTAGATTTTTCAGAAGTATCATTATTAGACAATAATCACAAGTCAAAGCCAATTCCTTGAACAAATACCTTTGCTATCAATTGGCTTCTTACACAGAGCAGCTCTCCAGGACAGAGTGGATAGCCCCCATCACGTTTCCAAGGTTCTCAGTCTATCATCTTTACATTAATTTAAATTGTGTTGGCTTGTAGCTGACCCTCTAGTGGGTTTCAGAGGCTCTACTTTACAGAGAAGGAGATATCCCAGCTTTCTTCCTTGGATGGTAGAGTGCCAAGGGGTGCTGTTCACACAAAAGCTTCTCACTGTCAGCAGTTGGAAGCCAGAATCCTCCAATGGTCCCACAGGAGAAAAAGAATGACCAATACTTCCTCTGTGATTTTTAGCCTCAGACACCACATGGGGTCAGTTTGTTCTGACTCAACAGCAATGACCTACGAGACAAAAAGTGATGACCAAAAAGAAAAACAACCTCTTTTGTGTATTTACTGACTGAAACAACCACTATGTGGAATAGCATTTGCAGTTTTTCTAAATCAGCTCAGCCCTTTCCTCCCCATCTTCCAGCCTCTGCCTCATCAGAACCCCAGGGTTTCTATTGGTCCTTATTGTGCTTTCTGTCTGCATCTGATTTGATTGAATACCTGGCACACCCCTAGGTCTGCTGCTAGTTAGCCTTCACCTCCTCATTTCAAATATGTTTTCTACAACCTCTCAGGTGACCTTCAGAGTGCTCGTTCACCACCCTCCACTTTGACCCAGTGGATTGTCTTCTGTCCAAAACCTCCAGTCTCTGTAGGACTCTGCCTCACAGTTGTCGTTCCAGCTGTCCTCCAAGGAGGACATGAAACTCTCCAAGGAGGAGGAGGTCCCAGGCCCACTCTCACATCCTTCTCTCCAGCATCTTTGCTAAGGACTGAGAGAGGAAACAGGCTCATAGCCCTCCCTTGGAGTTGATCACTTGATTCTTAAATTTATTCATTTCAATGGCTATTATCCCTGCTGACAAAATCTTAAAATCTTGACCCAAACATATTTGGGGTTAGGGAAATAATTTCAGGTACACAAATTCATCTTTTTGAAGAGCTGTTAATGGCACTTAGTGACCTTAACAGACATTGGGAGATCATAAAAGAACCTTACCAGGCACTGTGTAACTTCAATCCACATTGGACTGCATTCACAGTATTTCTTGGTGTCTCTCTCCCAGAGGTTCAAAGCTACCTGAACTGGCTTTTAGTATAGTTTGGTTAGATTATTGGAAAACAAGGACAGTAGTGAATTAAATGGCCAACTCAAAGTAATATACATCCATATAAAAAGAATTATTATTCCATAACAATCTAGAGAAACATGTCTGGCCAGTTGACTGGAAGAGATCCATATTTGTGTACATTCCAAAAGAGGTGAACCAACAGTGTGCAGAAATCATTAAACAGTGTCATTAACATAGCATGTGAGTAAAATCTCACTGAAGGTTGTTCAAAAGCAACTGGAAGAGAAGATAGACAGAGAACTCAAGCTAGAAATTCAAGATGGATTCAGAAGAGGTTGTTGAGAAGAGATATTCTTATTGGTACCAGTATGATCTTGACTGAAAACAGAGAACACAAGAAAGATGTTTATTGTGTTTTATTGACTATGCAAAGGCATTTAACTGTGTGGATCATAAAAAACTACGGCTAACATTGTGAAGAATAAGAAGACCACTTAATTGTGCTCATGACAAAACTAAAACTAGAACAAGAAGAGTTGTTAAACAAACTAACTAACTAACTAACTAACAAACTAACAACAACAAAAAAAAGCCCAAAAAACCACCAGGTAAACTATGCATGACTTAACATCAGGCATTATGTGCATCAGAGTTGTATCCTTTCTCCATACCTAATCAATCTGTACTTTGAGCAAATCATTTTATTTTATTTTTTCCCCACTTTTTTTCCTATAATTATATTTTATTAATTTTCATAAACATTTACAGAGATTTTGGGTTTCCATTCATTCATTGTTGCACTATTCTCTCTACCCTCCTCCCAGTTTGTTCTTGTCCAAATGCCACAGTGCTTGTCAAAGCCAGTTCTGATTAATCTTTGTCAGTGTGTCCTTGAGCAAATCATTTTAGAAGCTAGACTTTATGAAGAAGAATGTGGCATCAGAAATGAAGAGAGGCTTATCAGTAACCTGGATTATGCAGATGACATAACCTTGCTTATAGAAAGTTAAGAGAACTTTGAGCACTTGCCGCATATTGAAGCATATGGATTACATTAAAATCATAAGTGTGGGGGGGGGGGAACCCTCACCACTAGACCAGTAAGCAAAATCTCAGGACAGATGGAGAAAAGGTTGAATTGCCAATGATTGCATTTTACTTGGTTCTACAATCAACATATCCAGGATATTAGAATTCAAGAAATCAAAAGATGTGCTTCACTGGGAAAATCTGCTGTCAAGGACCTCTCCAAAATATAAAAGAGAAGGATGTCAGTCTAAAGACAAAGGGGTGCCTGCCTCAAGCTGTGGTTTTATAAAGTATTTCCTATGCATCTGAAAGTTGGACAATGAATAAAGATGACAGAAGAATAAACACCTTTGGATTGTGGTTTAAAAGAGGAGTACTTAATATATCCCCTGAAATGCCAAAAGAACAAAGAAATCTGTCTTGGAGGAGGTGCAACCAGGGTGGTCCACAGAGGCAAAGATGGTGAAGCTTTGTCTCCCATACTTTAGTCATGTTGTTACAGGGGCCTGTCCTTGGGTAGAGACTTCATGCTGGGAAAGGTAGAAAGTCAGAGAAAGAGAGGAAGACCTTCCGTAAGATGGATTTACACAGTAACTATAACAGCAGGCTCGAGTATATCAGGGATGTGAGGCTGGCGCCAGATAGGGCAAGCTTCAGATCTGGTATTTATAGGTTCGCCATGAATTATAGTCGACTCAATGACACCTAACAAAAAGAAAAATATTTGGTACATAACTGAAAAGAAAACTTAGAATACAAAATCATTATTGTTAGGTGCCATTAAGTCTACTATGACTCATAGCAACTCTTAAGAACCTCAAAGTTATGCCCTGTACCTTCTCAGGATCTCTGTCATGTTCAAGTCCAGTGCTGAAGTCACTGTGTCACCCATCCTGATCATCTTAGGTTCTTCCTTTTTTTGCTGACCTCTTAATGAAAAATTTTAAAAAGAATAGAAAATACCTTTGATCACAAAAACAATATAAAACATTAAACATAAAAACCAGAAAATGACATATAATTCCAACTCATTTTTAAAAGAAAACTTTTAAATTTGTTTTTCATTATTGCCCAATTAATTATACACTTTTCCAAAAGCTCTTGTCACTTTGTTTCCAGCCATGGCGCTCTATCTACTAGGACCCTTTTAGCAACTTCTCCAGCAGAAAATACAGTCATTCTTTTGATGCACTTTTGTTGCTGTTGTTAGGTGCCAGTCAAATTGATTATGACTCATAGCATCCTTACAAACAAGAGATAGAAAACTTGCCCTATTCTGAGCCATCCGCAAGATATCCACCTTTAATACATTTATTTAAAATTCTGAATATACACTAAGAATTGTTGTTGTTGTTGATTGCCTTCAAGTAAAGCATGACTCATAGCGACCCTATGAACAAAAGGCCTGAAGTCTCTCTACAACTATCGACATTTATCAAAGTTCATTGAGTTTCCAGAGGCAAGTTGTTTAGGAAGCGGATGCCACTCCTGCTTCCAAACCTGTCATAGTATGTTATTGTTGTTATGAGCCATTGAGTCACCTGTAATGTATAGCGGCCCTACGTACAGCAGCTCTGAACCCTTCCCTGTCCTGAGTCAGTCTCAGAATATTAATGAAATAGCCACAGAAGTGTTTGTCTCTTCATGGCCATAAGATCATTTCCATAAGACAATCTTCAGAAAGAATGCCCTTTTTGATACCTTCATGTTCCTACCCTTAAACTTACATGGCTGTTTCTTCCTTTGTATATATCACTTTAAAAGTATGTCTCACATCATATGTAACTATTGTTTATTGTAGCTATGTCTTAGCTAGTACACTATTAGTATAGTAAGGTCTAAGGGCAAAGGGTATCACATATCAGGGCCTAAAAATGTTCCAGTTTATAGTTGAGATTAGGTACTAGATGGAAAGCAAAGAAAAATGGTGAGAGAGAAAGACGAAAAGGATGGGAGGACTAACGCTGGGAGGGGATCCAGGAGCTCCACACATGAATAGCGCTTGGGAACAGAATAGAGAACAGTAGCTCAAGACAATGAAAAAAGCTGTAGTACTAGACTTGCAATGGGATGACGCCCATGCCCTTGGATTCATCAGCTTCATACAGCTTCACTGAACAGTCACTGCCCTTATCTGTCACTTGTAAGATGTATTTATTTTATGACCCATCTTAACTACAACAATAGAAATAGTAGTGTATCATTATGGAGATTTAATTAATCACCTAACCATTTAGGAGAGAGAGGTTTTTAAGTTAGCATTACATTAAGTGGTTCCTTTTTATTCCAAATCATACTCGTTGCCATCAAGCTAATTCTGACTCCTAGGGACTCAGAGAGGCCAGAGTAGAACTGCCCAAGGCGCTAATCTTTACAGAAGATTATTAACACATCTTTCTTCAGCAGAGCAGCTGATGAGGTCAAACTGTGACTTCTCGGTCAGCACTTGACCTCTGAGTCAGCAGGGCTCTTCCTTTTTTCTTACTAATTAGTAGCTAATAAGGGATTTGGAGCTTTTTTGAGATTGGTTTTTTGGTGTTCTCTCCACCCCCCCACCCCCCAGTTGGTATAAGAATGCTCCACAAATCTGAATTTCAATACTTATCAAAAATAACTCGGGCTGGGTACAGGTTTCACATGAGCATAATTAAGTGTTCTAAAATTCTCATTCACTACACTATTATCCATAATTTTTTTTTTTATCCACAGAGTGAAATGGCTTTGAGTTATCAATAGAACAATGTAAACATCTTTCTGCTTTCAACTAAGATCCTTCTACATCAA
This sequence comes from Elephantulus edwardii, assembly GCF_000299155.1. Lineage (NCBI taxonomy): Eukaryota > Metazoa > Chordata > Mammalia > Macroscelidea > Macroscelididae > Elephantulus > Elephantulus edwardii. The sequence continues at coordinate 3,087,327 of NW_006399864.1, forward strand.
CAATGACATATCTAGTTCCAAGTCCTCTTCGGAATCCAATTTGACAGCTATGTAGAAAACTCTCAAAAATCACGTAGAAAATAGGGAGCACTAGTGCTGTGGTACTTGGCCTCTTTTGCTGCCAACCAACAGGTTGAAGAGTTTGAAGCCATCGGCTGCTATTTGGGAGGAAGATAGGTAGTCTCCTCCTACTAATATTACTAAGCTCAGAAATTCTATAGAGGATAGCAGGTAGCTGGAATCACCTCAACAAGATAATGCCAGGCATATATTTCATTTATGTTCCTCTAGTTGGCAGAAAGCAAAGAGTACCAGAGGAACTTCTATTTGTCTTTCGTTTACTATGCAAAGGCATTTGACTGTGTGGATCACAACAAATTATGGTTAACCTTGAGGAAAATGAGAATCCCAGAACACTTGATTATGCTTATGTAAAACCTGTACTTGGATCAGGAAGCAGTCCTCAGAACAGAGCAAGGAAACACTGCATGGTTTGTGTGTGAACTTGTGTGGAAAGTCAATGACTTTTTCATTTATTCTCCCATTCATTAAATTCACCACTTAACAAACACCTTTCTGGTATCTAGGAGCTGTGCATAGTGGGTTGAGCATTACTCTGTTATCTCTAAGGTTGCTGATTTGAAAATACCACCCTTTCCACAAGACAAAGATTAAACCATCTGCTTCCATAAAGATTTGCAACCTTGGGAACCCTGAGGGGGGGGCCGGAATTCTCCTCTGGGCTGTTATGAGTTGGCATCAACTCAACAGCAGTGGGTTGGGTAGGGTTTTTTGGTGTCCACTTACATGACCTATGGATAGAACATGGAGATATGAATAACTAGTTGTGATCATTTGCTTGTAAAAATCTCAGTTTGGAAAGAAAAAAAACACATAAATAAGTAATAAAATGAATTGATAATTATAAAAGACAACTATTCATACAATCGTGTAGGAGAGGGAGGAATGGAGAACCTGGCTCTATCTATAAGAATCAGGGAGGACATTGATGAGATCTATTTAACATCCCAAACATTTAAGTCAGCCAATCAATGCTGTCAAGTCAGAACCGACTCAGCTGTCCCTCCAGTGGTTTTTTGGAGGCTGTAAATCGCACAGGGGGGGAGGTTGCTGGTAGATGGCAACTTCCAGGGAGGCATGCCTTTTGGCTAGCAGTGCAGCTCCCATCAGAACTGGCTCTGCCGCCAAAGCTCTCTAAACATATAAAGAATTCATTATAAGTTCATCAAGTGGACCATGAATTATGTACACTAGAACAAGTTTCCTAAGGGTTGTGTGATTAGACTAGTGATATATGTGTAAAGTAGTCTCAGATTGCCAGGATTGTATCAGAGATGGGGGAAAAATAAGCAAGATTTATTCATCTTACTGATACATAAAGAAATCAGTGCAATAGAGGCTCATACATTTTAGAATTGCTACATTTTAAAAGCAAATGTCTAAAAAAAAAAAGCAAATGTCTAGCATAGTTGTAGACAGTAATGTATGAGTAGATGAAGGTCAAGTTGACTCTAGTTTCCTATAAGCCGATCCTTATACACTCATAAAGTAAGTGGCCAATGACAGGATGGTGTGACATTCCTTAGAAATATATCAGAGACCACTGTCCCTGATCCTCGCACAACTAAAGACATTTAAGATTATTCCATGCACATAATATAATGATGGCCAGGGTGCTCAGAACACTGAAGCTGCAGCAGACTCCTCATTCATTTGTCTCAATTTCCCCTGGAATACAGCTTCAGACACTGCATTCCCAAATGTGTAGGACTGAACTAAAATCAGTCACTCAAATACCCTGGAGAGGCATGCTAAAATGTACTTAGATGTTCCTGGGGACGATTCATTCTCCAATGTACTCATTAAGAGTTTAGGATGCTAAATATTCTAGATCTAGTTGAAGCAAAAAAAGTAGAGAGTTGTAATCGTGAAAGAGAAACTACTGGAATACAAAGGAAGAAATGTTTAGCCTCACAAAGCAACTGATACTGGCAGGAGCTTTTATCATTTCTTCTCATTGTAATTTTTCCTCAGTCTTTTCATCTTTTTCCTCAGTTCACAAACCACTTTCTCTCATTCCCAAAACATTTGAGACGTTCACAGCTTATAAACTCACATTTTCTCTCCAAAAGAGATTTTCCACGTAATAACTTATAATGATTTAATCTCAATTACGAATTTCTGAGGAAGAGATTCATTTGATGAAAGTCTCAAAAATGCAAAGTCACCACCATTTAGTCAGTCCTGACACATCGCCACCCTTCATCGGATTTGCAAGGCTGCAAATTGCAATGGGAGGGGACTGTTCATCTTTCTCTGGGGGAGCAGTTAATGGGATTGAACTACCAGAGACATGTAGCCTCTGAGTCAGCAGTAAAACTCACTACAGACTCCCCTACCAGAGCTCTCTTCAGGTAAAGTCAAATGTTCAAACTAGCCTTGGTATGATGTTTTATTTTTGTCATTCAAATAGCTGCTAATGATATGCGCTGGACAACAACTACAACCAAATAGAGAGAGCTCAGTTGGCCTAGTGGACAGAAAATGATGTGACCAAGCCCAAGGTGGGTAATTTTAATCTGCGTCTCTTAGGCCAGTTTTAATTGTTTTGGGTCATTTTTCTAAGTGGTACAGCACTGGTATGTCCATTTGCTGTACAGAGATAACTCGTGGTTGCTGTGATGCTGAACACTGTGACACTGATGTATCAAATGCGATAATGGTTAGCAATGGTGGACAGTGATGGATGGAGCTCCATGATTAAAACAAGCTTGGAAGCAGGAGTGGCATCTACTTCCGAAATAGCAGCATTTGGATACTCTATGAATGTGGAGATACGATGAAAGTTATACAAGTCTTTCATTTATAGGTTTGCTATGAGTCACCTACAACTCAACGGCACTTAACAACAACAACATTAACTACTATTCCACTGTCATTTTATTATACTTTAGGGGCTTTGCTGTGATACTGGAAACTGAGCTACTGGCATTTCCAATCATCCAGGGTTGACATTAAAAATATAATACTTCATCAGTGGAAAAAGAAAGGAAGACCCTAGGTGTGAGGGGTTGCCACAGTACCTGCCACACTGAGTTCAAACACGGCAATGACTGTGATGGTGATGAAGGACTGGACAGTACCTAGCAGGGCTCTGTATTGGAAGCCACTCTAAAATTTCTTTATGAATTTTAGTACCAACTTGTCAATATCTAATCCCCCCAAAATTGATGAGACTGTGGCTTGACCTGCGCTTGATCTATCTAGCCATCTGGGGTAAATTGTTCTGTATGTACTCATTTACACAGGCTTTCACTTTTCCCAGCAACGTGTTGTAGATAATGCACATAATTTGTTAAACTTCTGAATATTTAGTTTCATAATAATGAAGGAAAACCAACATTCATGATGGAAACAAAATTAACCATATCCTCCTACTAACTTAGTTATTGCTAACATTTCACAGAACAGTAGCAATGATGGGCTTGAGCATGGCAGAAATGGTGCAGGATAGGACAGCATTTCGATCTGTTGTTCAAAGGCTCACTTAAGTATTGTCATTGATTTGCTGACTTCTGATAACAAGAGCTGTTAAATTTATAACAACCCTTTTAAATTCTTCTCTTTCTAGTTTTTACTGACGCAAGTACAATATTTTAAAAAAATGTGTAAACCATAAGATGGGCTTTTTTTTTTATTTCAACAAAATCTACTGAGAGTATTATTTGTATGGAATGTATCAGAGAATACTAGAAGAATGTCTGTTTGTGGCTTATCAATTATACAATGCCATTTAACTATGTGGATCACAACTAACTATGGCTAACATGGAAAAGAATAGGAATCCCAGAACATTTGATTATGTTCATACAAAACTCCTTTCTGGATCAAACAGAGCAGGGGAACACTGAACGGTTTAAAATCAAGAGAGGTGTACATCAAGTCTGTATCCTTTCTCCATATGTATTAAATTTATATGTTGAGCAGATCATTCAAGAAGTTGGACTTTATAAAGAGAAATGTGTCCTCAGTATTGGAGAAAGGCTCACCAGTAACATGCATAATTCTGATGACACAGCCTTGCTGAAATTGAGGAGGACTTGAAGCACTTGTTCAGGAGATCAAGGAATACAGTCTTCAGTATACATTACATCTTAACATCAAGAAAAAGAGTCCTCACCACTGGGCGGATAGGCAACATGATAATAAATGGAGAAAAGATAGAAATTTTTAATGATTTTATTTGGATATCAGCAGGGAAGAAATAAAAAGACATGTTGCATTAGGAAAACCTGTTGTCAAGGACCTTTCCAAAATACTAAGGAATAATGATTTCAGTTCAAAGACTAGTGTGGGCCTGATAAAGGCCATGGTGATTTCTATCACTTTCTATGCATCTGAGAGCTGGACAATGAATAAGGATGACAGAAAAAGAATCAAACCTTGAAAAGGGGGGGTGGAAAAAAGAACGAAAAATCCAAGGAACGGAAAAAGAGTGAACAAATATGTCTTGGAGAAAATGCAGGCAGCAGGCTTCTTGGAGGCAAGGAGTGTGTCTTACATACTTTGGGCATGTTGTTATAATTAGCTCTTCCTTGGAATGGGATGCCACACTTGGAAAGGTGGAAGGTCAGCAAAAGAGAAGAAGACCATCATCAATCAGATGGATTGACAAAGTGACTGCAGCAATAGGTTCAAGTGTCAGAGATGATGAGAATGGCGCAGAATACGGCAGGGTTGAGACTTTATTCATAGAATTGCTATGAGCCATATCCAATGGTTGCACTTACCAACAACATCAATATCTACTCCTCTTTCATCCCATTATTTATATCCAGCTTTACTCTTTCATAAGCAACTCTATGGAAAACAGCACAGAGTAAGAGAAGACATATTGCCCTGAGATAAGAGGACCGAGTTCCTAGTTTTACATATTGTCATTTGCTACCATTTACACATGTTGAGAAACCAGCTTGAATGTCCCCATCACGATTATATCATAACAAGATTTTTATCTTCATAAATGCTGTAGACTTCTGTGAGGTATTTCCAGGTCTACAAATGAGACAGAATCTTTGCTGACTCAACAAAGGGAAATTATTTTTATTTAAATTGAAATTTGTCATTCTTTGATACTTTAGTTAAATGTGTATTATATTATTTGTACTGTAGCTTTTTCGTCTAGCAAGTGTTGATGGTTCAACAAAGCAGTCAGTAAAAGTTTGTAAATTGGACTGTATTTCTAGGCAACATGAGGTCATGTAATACAGGTTTTTCATTTCAGTACAAAGTTTAACAGCCTGTAAGATAGATGATTCAGAAATACAACTTCCATTTTGCCTTTTATCCTTGTGTGACAAAAACATTTAGTTCTGACTAGTGGACTGGTAGGAAGTATTTTCACTGAGGCTATAAAACGTAAGGTCTGATTGTGTATTTTATGTCCTGTGATCAACCAGTGAATAACACTTAGCTTGATCAAAAGTCAGCCTTCCATGCTGTTTACTCATGTTGTTATTGAGAAGTAATTATGTTGGTTGTTTTGTTTTTTTCATTTGGCCTACAAAAATGGAGATATTTACTTCATGGTAACATGAATGAACAATGTAAACATGGTAATTACTATTTTTTAGCTAATATGATGAAATTGGGGAAAATTCAAGATTTGTGAACCATTACATTTTTGAAGGCTGTTTATTTCCAGAGTGTTTAAGGTCATGATTTCTAATGCTTTGCATTTCAATGACCCTTAATAATAATTTAGGAACACTCTTGAGCCTAGAAATCTTAGACAAGTCATTTATTGAACTATCCTGTAGTTTGTTGAGTCAGAAGGAAGCTTTTTGTCAAATTGATTCCTTGTTATATCAAGACTGCAGAAGAGTGCCCCTCACTTCTAAAGTAAAGGTGGGCTTTCTTCTGTTTTATTTTCTTCTTTAATTTGTTGAATATCAAGAGATAAACAGAAATGAGTAGGCTGATTTATGACCAAGCTCTTGTGCGATGAAGTGCCCCCACAAATGAAGAGGGACAGGCAGCTCTCAAGTTAAAGTGATAGCTTGTTTATTGCCATGAATGATCATTTGTTTACTGACTTCAACAAACCTATCGGGTAACTCTGGTAGCAAATGAAGGTCCAGAAAGTTTTAGTCATCTTGTTTACTAAGTGGGATGCTAAATTGAAAAGGAAGCTCTTTTCCAGTCATACACTGAGTGCCTCCCAGCATACAGTACTCACATTCCAGTGCTACATCAACCGTGTTCATGGGACTCTCTCTCACCTGCCAAATTCATTTAGAAATAGATTGCCAAGTCATTCTTCCTCTCTTCCTCCCTGGGAGCTCTACTAACTCCTGCCCATCATGGATGACCTTTTAAACAGGGGCAGAGTTTCCATTATATCAGCAACACACAAACCAACATAGCATGACAAACCAGCAAATGAATGGTAAGCAAATAAATCAGAATGACGAACATCCCAAACAATGACAGCATCAAACTTTGGTGCAGGCAAGAAACAAGACGTTTCCTACTTTGCTATCAGAAATACAAAATACTTTAGTAGACAGTTTGACAATTTCTTACAAAGGGAAACAAAGATTTGCTATATGACCCTAGGAATCATGCTTCTAGATACTCTTACCCAAGTGAATTGAAAAAGTATGTCCACATGGAAACCTACACATGAGTATTTATAGGGACTATTCAACATGGAAAAAATTAGAAAAACCAAATAAATGTGTCAGTAGGGAGAATATGTTAACTCTCATACATCCATAAGCATTATTCAGCAATAAAAAGAAATGAACTATCAACCCAAAAGATGTGAAGGAAATACACGTGCAGGCTGCTAAGTGAAGAAACCAATCCCGAGTAGCTACAAACTACAGCTTCCTACTACACGACCTCCTAGGAAAGGTAAAACTAACAAAAGAATGGAAACAGCGGTGGTGGCCAGGAATCTGGGAAAATAGGAGGGAAATGAAGTATAGGGCATCTGAAGGTCAGTAAAACTATTCTTCATTATACTGTATTGGTGGAGGCATTATGCATTTGTCTAAACCCATAGAAATGTACTACACAAAGAATGAATGTAAAATAAACTATGTGTTTGATTTATTTATTTATTGACTATAAAACCCTTTCCCTCACTTGGGCGTTCCTTTATAAACTATGTACTTTAGTTAATAATAATAACAACGTGTCAATATCATTATTTTTGAAACCTGTGCCACAAAAATGCAAGGTGCTAATAAGAGAACAATGTGCTTGGAGGAAGGAGGGCACAAAGGGACTCTGTACTTCCTGCATATTTTTTTCTGAAACTTTAAAACTGCTCTAAAATATAAAGGGTAGTTTTATAAAATCCCATACACTAACATGACCGATCAATAAGAAAAATATGGATTATTCATGAAAAAGAGCAAACTGAATCATATCTCACATCATATTTTAGATAAATTCAAGAAGAATCCAAGAGCTAAGTTTAAGTAAGTCTTTGGAAATTTTAAAAGAGCATATTGAAATACATGCTACAGTCCAGAAATTCTCCTTCTGGGTTTAAATCCTCGAGAAATATAAATGTGAGTTCAGGTATGAAATGATGACTCATAAGACATACACAAACACACTAAACCAAAAAATGTTGAGGATGACACTAACTGTAATACTTTTTTTCTGTTCCACTGGAGATAATAAAGATAAAAGTCAAACCAAGAAACGAGAAAGGACACTTGTAACTTAAATCAGTACCAGGAGGGAAACCAATATGGACAAAGGATACGACAAAAGCACCTCATAGTAGAGAAGGTGAGAGTCCAGTTATTATACAAAGAAATAAACGCTCCACTTCAATAGTAATATGAGAAATTAAATGAAATATTAAAAATTGAATGCATTTCCTGCTTTCCATTGCCTCCAACTCACCAAGTCTGACAAATAATGTCAGTCAATACTTTACATATCCACAGGCACTGAACAAGAGAAATCCGTATTCATTGATGAGATTCTGAACCTGAATTGACTCTTTTTAGAGAATGACTTAACAATAGGTAATAAGTTTAAAGATGTATATGACTTGTAACCCAAAAATTCTACTTCCAGTTATAAATATTAAGATAGTCACATATTTACCCACAAAAATGTGTGTACACGTTTACTCTTGTTTGTGATGTTGAAAATTTAGGCAGCAACCTACAGATTCATCAAGGGAATGGATTAACACATTTTTATATTTATGTAATGGAATAACATAGATAAATTTAAATGCATGAGCTAATTCTATTTATTATGGATAAATCAGAGAAAAATGATACTGAAGGAGTAACTGATTCAACAATGATATATACAGTGTGTAAACACATAAATGATGCAAAATAATATTACACATATTTAATGATGCATGATTTTGTGGTGAGGATATAGAAGCATATGTAAGATTTAGGTTAAAACACCAGTTTCAGCATAAGAATTGCCTCTGCTGTGGAAAGAACAAAAAGACATTGGAGATCTATGTTCTCTAAACTAATTAAAGCATGTATGGCACTATAACAAAGTACTCTGGTCTACTGAAAGTTAGTGGTAAGACATTTCTTTTCCTTTCTATTACTGTCCAAATGTTTGATTTTTTAATTTTATTTTATTCATTTAAATGAACATTTAGAGAGATTTTTGGATTTCCATTCATTCATTGTTGCACTTTTCTCCCTGCCCAGCTCTCCTCGCCCCCAGTTCACTCCTCTCTTTGAAAAGTAAAAGAAAAATTCTTTCATTGGTATACAATCCCCCCCACACACCCCCGCTCACCGTCCTGAGTGCACTCCACTATGAAACCTTAATTGTGGACTCTTGTGATAACCATAATACCCTATCATATATCACTTTTAAATTGTTCTCTCGCTCATCTGTTTCATTGCAGTATATATAATTTATCCAGTTTTTCTCAGTCTTACCCCAACCCCGATGTCAATCCCATTCTACAACAGTGGCACCATGCAGTATTTGTCCTTTTGTGACTGAGATATTTCACTCAGCATAATGTTCTCCAGGGTCATCCATTTTGAATAATATTGCATGAGTTCCTCTTTCAATATAATGTAGTATTTCATTGTGTGAATATACCACAGCTTCTCTAACCATTCATTTGTTGATGGGCACTTGGGTTGTTTCCAACTCCTTGCTATTGTGAACAAAGCCATGATAAACATGGGTGTGCATATATCTGCTTGGATGTCAGTTATGGTCTCTTTAGGGTATATTCTCAGTATTGGAATTGCTGGGTCAAATGGTGTCTCTATTTGCAACTTTTTGAGAAAGCGCCACACCATTTTCCACCGTGGTTGCACCATTTTACACTTCCACCAACAGTGAATAAGGGTTCCAGTTTCTCCACAACCTTGCCAGCAATTGTTTGAATTTTTAATAAATAAAATGTTTTTTAAAAAGACCGCTACTAGCCTTGATAATTTTTAAAACCCATTTTAATTGAAAAATATCTCAATAGTATTGTGCTAATTATTATTTTACTATTGCTTACCAGAGGATCATTTCATGTCTACAGATTGACCCATTTACAGTTTCCTCAGGGTGCCTTTTTTGTTTCCTAATGAGAGCGTAGAGGGAGCTCTTACCTAGTGGTAAGAAGATGCACTGCCATCCCAAGGGCACATGGGGTTTGAATTTACCAGCTGCTCCAAGGAGATAGACAGGCAATATCCTCTTGTATGATTTACCACCTCTGAAAACCTGCTGGAGGCTCAGCTATGAGTCAGTTCTGACTCAACAGTGCATAACTACAACAACGAGAACTTAGAAATCTTTTAATGTTATGAAAAATATCCAAAATTATAACTATTGCTCAAATTCATTAAATAAATATAAAAATTAAAAATAGATTCCCTATACTCTCAGGTCATTTCTCTTTCCATGAAATTATATTTCTTTAATAATATAACTGTGAAGTCATGGAAAAAGAACATCATAATAATAGCACCCTAAGGCTCTGATAGGCATCCTGGGTTAATACAAAAACACATTTTTATTCTATATGTATTTTATAAAGCTCTTTTACATAGCATCCTACTTAGCTATGAAAGTACACTAAATTTGAAAAGTGTAGAGAATTTGAATCTATCATTTTTTTTTTCATTTTCTTTCCACTACTTCTAAGTTTCACTGATTCTTGAATGATAAGAAAGAAAAAAATGAAACAAAATTAGTGAAGTCCTTGTTCTGGGAATAAGCATGCCTTGATGAAGGAAGAGATTGTTTTAAAAATACGCCTTTTAATAATATGTACCATCTTCTTTCCTATGACCGTTTGTGAACTTTCCATTGCTGTTGTTAGTTGACTGATTCACAGTGACCCTATTAACAATTATTTATCTGAACTTTGCCCTATCTCACCATCTCTGACACATGTGACCCCATTGCTACAGTTATTGTGTCAATGCATCTTGTCAAGGGTCTTACTCTCTTGTGTTGACTCTCCACTTTTCCAAGCATGAGGTTCTTCCACAACACACCCAGAGTATGAGAGGTGGAGTTTCACCATTTTTGCCTCAAGGAGGACTTTGCTTTTATTTTCTTCAAGACAGATTTGCTTATGCTCTTGGTTGTTGTTGTTGTTGTTGTTGTGTGCCATTGAGTTGTTTGCAACACATGCTCTTGGTAGTCCATGTAATATTCAATACTCTTCTCCAGCACCACAATTCAAAGGCATCAGTTCTCCTTCTGTCATCCTTAGCCATTGTTCAGCTTTCCGACGAATAACCAGTAATTAGAAAGATTATGGCTTAAATCCACTGCACCTTAGTCTTTAGACTGACATCATTGCTCTTTAGCATTCTAGTGAGGACTTTGACAGCATATTTTTCCAATGCAACTCATCTTTTGATTTACTGACTGCTGGTGTAAAGGCTGTTGATTGTGGACCCAAATAAGGTGAAATCATTACTTCAATCCTTTTCCCATCTATCATATTGGCCCAGGATTTTTGTTTTATTATTGTTAAAAAGCAATACATACTGAAGACGGTAGTCCTAGGTCTTCTGCAGTAATCACTTCAAGTCTCCTCACTTTCAGTCAGCATGATTATGGCTTCTGCTTAAAACAGATTGTTGATAAGTCTTCCTCAGATCCTGACGTCATGCTCTTCTTCACATAGTTCATCTTCTTGCTCAGCATATAAACGGAAAAGGTATGGAGAAAGAATACATTCCTGGTGCATTCCTTTTCTGATTTTGAACCATGCAATGTGCTTTGTTTGTACAACAGCTTCTTGGACAAATTTTAAGTTCCACATAAGCACCAGGTGTTCAGGGATTCTTACTTTGACAAACACGGCCAAATGCTTTTGCATAGTGGATAAAACACAAGTAGACATCCTACTAGTACTCTCTGGTTTCAGCCAAGGTATCTGACATCATCAGTGATATACTTAGAAAAACCAAATATGAGAGACTATGAGTGGCTATGGAACAATGTTTTGTTCATTAACTTTTATTCTCAATTTAAGCAAAAGAGAGATTAACCTGGCCTGGTTCTTAGGAAGTCCTGATTTGGTTTCAGGACAAAAATCTCCTGAAAATTTGTCTGAGTTAGCATGCACAAAAAGGTATTTATTCCTTTTTTGGTTCTTAATTTGGATATAAAATATCTCACTCTATAACAAGAAGGAATTGAGCACTGGTCTGTGGTGATACAGAAGTAATAAGCAACTGGGTGACTGGATAATAAAGAGCTCTCTCTTTCTATTATTCTCATGAAGTCCTTTGGGATTTTTCTTGAAGAAATCCATGAATTACAGGTCGTCTTCTATTCTTCATAACTAATGTCCAGATTCTTAAATCATTTGCTCAGCATAAACATAGAATAGATAAAGAGAAAAGAGAAAAGCCAAACTCCCACCTTTTCATATTTTAAAATGTTCCCTTATTCTGTTTGAGAACTGCCTGGACCCATGTTTGTTCCAATTTTTAAAAAAGTGATCCAACAGAGTATAGAAATTACCAAATAATCTCGCTAATATCACATGGAAATAAAATCTTGCTGAAAATTATTTTTAAATGGCTGGGATAGTACATCAGCAAGGAACTTCCAGAAATTCAAGCTGGATTCAGAAGAAGCCACGGCACAAGGGATATAATTGCTAATGTCAGATGGGTCTTAATTGACATCAGGAAATATCAGAAAGACGTTTCTTTGTGTTTTATTGACCATGCGAAACCACTTGACTGTGTATATCATATAAATTAACATTTGGAAGAATGAGAGTCATGGAACACTTACTTGTACTCATGTGAAACCAATATATATTCCAAGAAGCAGTTGTTCAAATGGAACAAAATCACCGAGCCATAGAAATGAAGGTTTAATACATTCTGTATTGTGGCTAAACCTAAAAAAAAAAAAAAGCTAAATGAAAGCTGCTGAAGAGAGAAGGCCACACACTGTATGATTCCATTAACTTGAAGTATCTAGAAGAAGTAGATCCATGGAAAAAGAAACTGATGGTGAACTAGACGGAACAGGAATAGGGAATAAATATTTACTTGACCCAGAATTTCCTTTTAAGGGATAAAAATCTTGAACTAGATAGAAGTGGTTTGCACATATTATAAACCAACTAAATACCTCTAAATTTTGTACATAAAAATGATTCCTAGTTAAGGTATGTGAATTTCACTTAGATATTTTTTTTTAAATTTGAAAAATGTTTAATTGAATTTCATTGAACTCATTTAATCCAATAGCATTTACTCAAGTACAGTTCTAATAGCCATGCATTTAGATTGATGGCTTACATTTCCAGTGGCCTCTTGAGCCAAATTCTCCTAAATAATTCTTTACTTAGGAGCCTAAGCTGAAGAATGCTTTGCTGAGTCCGTCTGGGTTCTGAGGAAGAATCCCAGTTCCACTGTGTATAGGTAGCTCTGTTCTACATTTTTCTGCATCCTGTAACAAGCTACAAGAGTTTTCCTAAAACACTCTTAGCTCAGGTTTCCAGAAAGAAGCATTTCTGATATTTGGTGGTCCCAGTAGCATGCTATTTGGGAAACAAAACAAAACAAAACCAAAAAACCCACAAAATTAAAAACAAAACACTCATCCCATAAAAGCCTTTTATTGAATATCTTCATACTATTGTGAGGAATACTTTATGAAAATAGGGACTTCTTCTGTCTTGTTTACTTCTGTAGCCCCTGATCACACATGTAGCACACGATATCTGACAACAAAATTAGAAAATATAAAACACATACATTTAAAACATAAATAGTGCATGTAGAAATTGGGGACATAAATAAAACAAAGCTGTGAGTCCTGTCATTTCTACATGGAGCCAACTCCAACTTGTCCTTCCAAACATACCTAAGAGTTTACTTCCAACAAGTTTGCCTTACGTCTTCACCCCCAGAATGAAATTATTCTTTAATGTTTTCTGAGAGAACTCTTTTGCACACGTTTGTTTTGTCCTCACCACATATTTCAGTTGTCTGTCGGCTTGTCTATTTCTCCTATCACCAAGAGTCCAGCACAGTGTCCACAGAACAGGATATGCTGAATTTCCCCCCCGTAATAATAATTCCTCCACCACTTGTCGGCCAGTTTGCTGAACTGTAATGGTGTGTGTGTTTCTGTAATATTTTCAATCATTCCCTATGCATCTGAGAGTTGGATAATGAAGAAGGATGACAGGAGAAGAATTGCTGCCTTTGAATGGTGATCTTGGGGAAGAGTGGTGAATATACATAGGCATGTCAGAAGAACAAACAAATATGTGTTGAAGGAAGTGCAACCAGATACTGAAACTTGGTCTCATTCACCGTGTGCCTATCTTCAGAAGGGACTAATCTTTGGAGATGGTCTTTCTAAAATTATGTTAGAAAAAGGGGAGGGCCAGCCAAAAAGAGGAAGACCATCAATGAGATGGATTAACACAGTGTCTTTAACAATGGACTAGGGCATATCAGATCTTGGTGAGGGTAGCACAGGATAGATTTGTTGTTCATAGAGTCGCATGAATCACAGTTGACTTGACATAGCACCTAACAATAACAATTCTTCCTGTTAATGTAAAAGAAGAAAGCTCATTCTCAAGTGAGATTATAATTACAGGTACTGTTGTTCTGTACTATCAAGTCAGAACCGACCCATAGCTGACCCTCCAGTGGTTTTTCAGGGGCAGTAAATCACACAGAAGTTGACTGTCCATCTTTCTTCCTTGGAGCTGATGGTGGATTTGAACTGTATGCCTTTGGGTTGGTAGTGTAGCTGCCAGAGACAGATAAAGAGGTTGGAATTTACAACACCTGAGTGAGGTATAGAACTGAGCAGGGTTACCTTCTGTTGTATGGAGTCCTATGATTCATTCCCACTTCTGACCATAACAAGGTTTAGCAGTAGTTCCCACCCTGAACACAGTTCAACACATATGACATTTTGAGAATCCTGTGCACATGGTCAGGATTTTTTCTCTCTTAAACATGCAGCAATTCTAAGCAGCTCACAAGTCTTAGCTATTATATGTCTTTTCTTTTTTATTTTTAGGAAAAGGAAAGAGAACAACTAAGGACACTTTGAAAAGCACATAATCGGCCTTATTTAAAGGCAAGCAATTATTCCTGTCTCAAATTATTATCCATGACTATCGGACTAAATGCCAAACTAAGAAATAAACCATTACAATCCAAAAGATTATTTTTCTCTTTCACTCCTCACAATAAAAGGAAAAAATCACTATAAATATGCTCATAATGATGGGTACTTAAGGATTCTTTATGGTAAGAGCAGTCATCTTGATAAACGTCTAGAGCTGTATTGCATCTGAGACTTACTTCTTATTCCAGAAGGCGAAAATAAAATTCTTCATAGTTTTTTTTTTCTATCTTGTGCATCACTATAAACAGATCATTCATTACTATGTTGCATACTGATATTTTTCTAATTACATATGTTAACTATACAAGAATTTCAATGTTACATGTGACATGAAAGGGTTGTATGTGTCAAAGTGCCTCAAAATTCCATAAATCTTTCAAAGTACTTAACGAATCCAAAGAACTCCACTGTGTGGCTCAAACATAAAGTTTAGGGAAGCACAGTGACTGCCTCTAAGAAACGCAGGAGTTAATGAAAGATATTTACCAGAAAAAGAATGTAGTTGTGAACATCGTCCTGTATTAGCTGGATGAGTGGAGTTTCTTTACAAGGCCATTCTCCCAAAGCACCTGTCAGGCAATATTCAATATTGACAGGGCACGACTGAGTTCCCACGGGGATGAAATGCCATAGCTATCTGCATATCTTTGCCAAATATTTATCACAATATGCTCGTTCTAAAACATGACATTGTATAACCTCGATCTCTTCAAAACACTCAATTATGTACAGATAAGTCTATGAATGATTTCTATTCAACTATGTCAAAGTAACCTAAGCCAGTTCTAGATATTTATACTCTAGCCATTATTAGAAATAATATTTTAT
>NW_006399864.1:3102936-3128364 GCF_000299155.1 Elephantulus edwardii
ATAAGAAAAGTGCCTGATCTGAAAAATAGAATAAAATAATGAAGAGTCAGTTAGACCAAAGTGCAGATTCTCAACTTATAAGTGGTCTTTGTTAAGTAACTTTATCTTACCCAAATTTTCATTTTTCTCACAAACTAAATGGTGAAAATAATATCTATAGCAGGACTGTTGTGAGGATGAGAAAATATTATGGGTGACAGCATCGTGGATGTTGTTAGGTGCCATCGGGTTGATTACAACTTTACAGAAACCCTTTGAACAACCGTTTGAATCCTAAGCCTATCTTGTACCATCCTCCCATCAGACAAGGTCATAGATGGAACAAAAATTTATTAAAGTTATTTAAATTTTATTCTTTGAAATGAAAAGAAAGTAGATTCTAAGGAAGATCCCTTTGCTCTTCTGATCATGTCACAAAGATATGAATAATTTTTTTCAAAAGGAAATAAAAGAAGACAGTAATATTATATAATTTAAAAATATTCTTACTAATTTGCTATACTAATGAAGCTTTAAATAGTTCTATTCAAGATTATTTTCAGAAAGAATTTTTTTCTAACATAATAACAAATGGTAAAAGCAAAGCAAAATAATAAGCCTTTATAGTTATTTGAATGATAATATATAAACCAGTAGCCTAATTTATTCTGCTCATATAATATCATCTGCTTTAATTAGTGTCTTAGTTGTATCCATGTTAGTATTGTTACGATAATTTTCTGAGAAATTATATTTTTCCAAAATGTGCTGTAATTATTGGATTCTTTGCCTGTAGTCTTCTGCTAAGAGGAAGTTCCCCACTATGTTTTGTAAAGTATAGCTATTTCAGCTCAAATGTTTTCATTGATACTTTCTCCCCACACTTCTTTAATAAATATCCTTATAGCCTAAAGCTTTTGAAAGTAACTTTCACTGTGATTCTCTTGAATGGTTCACAAAATTTAGATGACGAAAAATCAGAAAGTGTCTCAACAGCATTTCATTGCGGAAAAAAAAAAATAGAAATTTACTCAGGGCTGTCAAATAGGTTGCAACTCGTAGCAACGCTCCAATAGGTTTCCCAAGCTGTCAGTCTTTATGGAAACAAGGAAAACAATTGAAAACAAGAGCACCATTAAAGATTCTCTCTTTATATTTAAATACACAAAAGAAAAATATTTGACATTGAAAGTTCAATCTTGTACATTGACCTCTAATCATTTATGTTCAAATTTTTTCTTGGTTTAGCAAGAGTAAATTTCCGTGTCTTCATGCTTATAAGTTTTGTTTTCTATAACTGGAAAATGCTAAAAGCTTTCAAAATCTGAAATTGTTGGCACTTCATGCAGGAACATTTTTATGAACATTTTCTAACTAATTTTTAACAATATGCAGCCAAATTTAGTGTAATTATTTCAAAGTAAGTTTAATACCAGGAAATTAATATGCTACATAGTTGTTTAACCGTGGAAAATTCGATTGGTGCCCAGTACCAAGAGACTATTGTGCATTTTTTTGTATGAAATATCAGTTTTTCTATGCAAAATGTGAAGCCTCAATCCTTTTGCTTGCTTGTAAAAATGAATTTTTAAGTTTTAGACATAGTTCTGTTTTGATGGAGGAAAATATTAGAGTTTTCAGAGACAGTAAATCTCAGGGAGGAGGTTGTTCATCCTTCTCTCACAAAGCAGTTGGTGGATTCAAATCACTACCTATTAAAACTATCTTAATAGTTTTAATAATAAAAGGTTAATAGTGCTAACTATAACTGCTATGTTTGCACCGGGTCTAAGGGTTATAACAGATTTATTGCCTCCCCATTCTACTACTGTCTTAGCTTAACTTCTCAAGAAAAGCAGAAACCAGAGCAAAACAGAGACAGAGACAGGTATTGTTGACTCTATGAAGAAGAATGTGACATCAGGATTGAATGAAGATTCATCAGTAACCTTTTCAAGGTAGATGACATAACCTGGCTTGCAGCTTTCAGTATGGATTGCATCGCAATGTCAAGAAAACAAATATTCTCACCACTGGGCTAATAGGCAACGTCATGATAGATGGGGAAAAATTTGAAACTGCCAATTACTTCATCTTACTTTGACCCAGTCAATAAACTTAGTACCAGCAGTCAGGAAATCAGAAAATGTATTGTACTGGGGAAGTCAGCAGTCAGAGAGAGACTTGCCTAAATTTTGAAGACCAGTGATGTCAGTTTGAGGACTAAGATGAACCTGATTCAGGCCATGGTCTTTTCGGTCACCTGCAATGCATCTGTGCACTGGATCAAGAATAAGGATGACAGGAGAATTGATACCTTTGAATTGTGGTGTTGAAGAAGATTGCTGTATATGCCATGAACTACCCAAAGAACAAATGAATAGGTCTTGAAGAAGGTACAGGCTGAGTGTCCCTCAGAGGCAAAGATGATAAAGCTTCATTTCACATACTTAGAACATGAACATGTGCTAGGAAAGGTGGAGGGATTACAAAAGAGAGGAAGACCTTCAACCAGATGGATTAGTTCAGTGACTACAGCAATGGGCTCAGGAATGTCAGAGGTTGTAAAGATGGCACAGAATAAGACAGTGTTCAAATCTGTCATCACAGGGTTGCTATAAATGATGTGCTCAACTTGATGGTGCACTCAACTTGACAGCACCTAACATCAACAACAGGGAAATTGCGAGCTTTCAACTATCATTGTAAATCTCACTGCCCTTACTTTTTTAAAATTTTTATTCTTTTTGGTATAGTCACACTGCAGTTCTTCCCACTTCTCTGTTTTATTTTTCTTTTATATTGGTTTATATACAAAATTGATATACATAGTGTGTCATTCATATACATTGTATTTCACATATTCTTTCATTCACATTGTGTTGTGTACAATTATTCCCATACATTGTGTTTTACAAAATTAATCATCATTGATCTATACTCTCATCCCATCTTTTCAAGTCCCCATGAAATAAGTCACAAAATCTTCACTCCACCCCCCCCAAACTCAGTGACCCCATAATTCCTCTCCTCCATACCTTTACAACCCCCTTTCCTTCTCCATTTGGACTTTTATCCACATCTTACTAGTTAGCCATCTATTTTTTACAATAACTGTCTTATGCAGTATTTGTCCTTTTAAGACTGAGTTTGTTTCCTCAGCATAATGCTCTCTGGATTCTCCCATGTATTTTATGAAATTATTGCTCCTGAGTGCTGCATAGTATTCCATTGTGTGAACGCATTGTAATTTCTAAATCCAGTCATTTGTTGATGGACATTTGGACTGTTTCCATTTACTTGATATTCACTACCCTTGTTTTAAATAAGAATCAAAGACAGACATCAGTCATTTCTAACAAGAACTAAAGTATCTTTCACTTATATAGGTTATCAGTAAATATCTGTTTGTTAATAAATCCATTTACTCAAAGATATTAATTGGTCTCATTTAGAATCCATTTAAGTGTATATAAAGCTCTGAAAAGTGGGTTTTTTTAGTTTTTATATAAATCCTAAATATTTGTTCTCTCAGGTAGAGGAAAGAGAATTTATTTCATGTCCCACATTTTACTTATTTCTGTATTGGCTCTTTTTGAAGAAAATACATTTCTAATTCTATTATACACGTTCTAGTTCATAATACGTGATTGATCATCTCTATGTCTTTGAATGCTTCATTTTAATTTAATAAGTTCTTTTTAAAATCACTTGTTATTAACACGTAATAAGTGAATGGTGAGTGTGCCAGCAGCGAAATGTCTTAGAGCCATGAGAATAATTAAAATCATCATTTTCCTGAAGATACTAATACCAGGAATATGTGACGAAGTACATATTGAACAGTAGCTATGAATGCAGGCCGACATTGTTATAAAGATAGAACTAGTGTTATAAATAGAGAAGCCTGACAAATTCATAACCTTTTGAGACTTGAGTTGGTTGGGTCAGACTGATCTAGTGTGACACTTTGATGTAGATCAGAGCTCTCTGAAACTGGAGAACTAGTTCTTTAGCTACTTTGATCCTGAGTTAGCACATCCTTGAGTTACGTGTAGAGGGAGCTCTCGTTGCATATTCTCTCTGGGGAGTTGTGCTGCTAACCAAAAAGCCACACCTCTCCGACAGTTTGAATCCCTCTACTTCTCTAGAAAAATAATGGACAATCTCCTCCTGTGCTATTTACAGTCTCAGAAACCCAGTAGAGAGAAGTTAGGAGCAAGTTCCAACTTAATGATAATGATAATGCAAATCTATAGATTGAAAGTACAAAGAGTTTAGAAACTATGTCTATCTTTTTCACTATATATTTTACTGCTTGATACAATTGTTAAAGATGGTCGGCATTCAATATTTGCTATGCAGCACAAGGCTGGACAATGACTAAGGAGGATAGAAGGAGAATCCATGCCTTTGAGCTCTGATGCTGGAGAAGAGTATTGAATATACACAGACTGTTAGGAGAACAAACAGATTCATCTAGGAAAGGGTGAAACCAGGCTGCTCCTTGGAGGCAAGGATTCTGAAGCTTCGTCTGACATACTTTGGACGTGTTGCAAGGAGGGACCAGTCCTTGGAGAGGAACATCATGCTTGAAAGGATGGAGGGACAGGGCAAGAGAGGAAGGCCCCAATTGAGATGGATTGACAGAGTAACTGAGGTAATGCGGGTAGGTGTGTCAATAACATAGGGACTGACTCACTATAGAGCAAAGTTTGATATGTTGGGGTTTTTTGTGGTTTTTCTTCCTTTCTTTTCATTTTAGTGACCTCTGCTTTGCAGTTTTTCTTCTAGACATCCATGGCACTTACTACCTAACATTACAGGTCTTTCTCAAGTAACCCCTCCTCAGAGAAGACATGGCTGGATAGGCACCATATTCATGACTTTGGGGCATATGTTGTAGATTCATTTTTCTGAATTTTTTTACTAACAGGTATATTTCTCAGAGAAGGTTGTTGTGTTGGCTTTTTGCTCTTAGACTCACTATGAGTCATAGTTGACAGGACGGCGCATAACAACACATTGGTGTAATACCAACCGACATGTTTCAACTAACAGATGTGCTCACAGTTTATGCTAGGAAATTTGAAGGACAACTACCTGGCTCCATATTTTTCTCATTCCCAAGAAAGGTGATCCAACAGAATGTGGAGATTATTGACCAATATTATCAATGTCAAATGCAAGCAAAATATTGCTGAAGATCATCTCAAAATGACTAGAATAGTTCATTGACAGAGAACTTGCAGAAGTTCAAGCTGTGTATAAAAGAGGCCATAGAATTAGGGATATCACTGCTGATTTTAGATGGATCCTGGGTAAAAAAGAAGAATATCAGAAGACTGTCTATTTGTGTTTAATTAATTATGCAAAGGTATTTAACTGTGTGGATCATAACAAGCTATGCTTAACATTGAGAACGGAGACTGCTCATCCTTCTCTCATGCAGCAGCTGGTGGATTTGAACTATGGGCTTTCAGGACCGCAATGTGGCTTCTTAGCACTATAGTTATATAATTCTATACATCATAAAACTATAGTATAGCCAGAAAGCTAAAGGCATATTCTTTTCAGGGTGCTCTAACACTAAATGCTCACTCATATCACCATTTAATGCAAGTCTTGGGGTTCTGCATTATTCCCCAGGCTCCTGTGCCTCCAAAATGTAGACCACAGAAGGCAATATGACTGAAAAATTTAGATTCTTTTTACTTGCTTTCTATTTTTGCTTATCACAGACTTTGCAGTAAGAACCTCTTAGTCAAATACTGACTGTGTGTCTTTAGGCAGATTACTTAACCTCTATGAGAGCTATGATGACCTAGTGGCAAGAGGCTGTGTTGCAGTCCCAAAGGACGCAATTTGAATCCATCAGATGCTCCATGAGACAAAGATGGGCAGTTTCTTCCTGTGAAATTTCCTGCCTCTGAAAACCCAAGAAAGGGTCAGCTATGGCATGGCTCTAACTCGATGGTACATAACACTAACTACGTGCCCGAGCTCTCTTTTGAAAAGTGCAATGACTACATAGGGTTAAGGAGAAGAATCAATTACTTAATCTATATTCTTGGCTCATAATAAACACATGAAAAATGTGAACAATTAGTACTGTTCTTGGTGGTATAGTTGTTCCTGATAGTATTATTAGAAGTGACACATTGGGAAATAAATAGACAAAAGATTATGTGAGTGGAAATGGAAGAAGTAGTGATATGCAGAGTTAAAAAGAATTAGAAAAAGAAAAACCCATAAGCTTGATTAGAATTTAAAAGACTGAAAATGGTTTGGAGTTCATAGAGTTGACCAGGAAAACAATAAGAAAGTAAGAACAGAGGTATGGGATCTCAGATAAATGCGTATGAATAGCCCTTAAAATAAATACTATGGTGGGAGACTTAGGTGGGCATTGAGCATTTTATGGCAAAGTGATAGGGTTCTAGGCAAAGAGAGCTAGCTGTAAAATCACTTTAAATATGAAGAAATCTGGTTACACTTTGTCTCTAAGGCAACTTTTCTTTCTTGCTGTTGTTGTTATGTGCTATCAAGTCAGAACTGACTCATAGCTGACCCTCCAGGGGGTTTTCAAAGGCTGTGAATTGCACAGAAGGAGATCACCCATGGTTCTCTCGTGAAGCCACTGGTGAATTTGAACTACAAGCTTTTGTGTTGGCAGTTCAGCTCCTTACCACTAGGCTCCCAGATAACACTTAACTTGTGCATCATTAATATGAGTTCAAATAGAAAGATAAGTATGTATTTTTTTTAAATACTCAGCCTTATTTAATACCTTAAAAGAGAGTTTTTAAGAGAATGAGCCTTCATTTCCTTGTTTCACACAAAGCTGGCAGATTTGGTGGCTTTTTGGTTATTAGTCCAAGAGACCAAATCCCATATCCTCATCCGACTCCTCTGATCCTTCTTTTGCTGCCACCTTGGCTGGGGCTGCAGCAGGTGGAACAGTGACAGGGGCAGGGCCACAGGGCAGCAGTCACAAATGCAGCTGGATCAGCCAGGAAGGCCTTGACTTTCTCAGCCAGTGGGTAGGTGCACGCAGTCTCCACAAACAAAACCAGGAGCTGCTTGTACCCACTGATGACAGAATGTGGTACGAAGGCCACTGTTGGGTAACCAATCTGCAGACACACGCTGGCAACGTTGTGCACACCCTCCAGGAAACAGGTATGCAGAGTCTCCTCTGTGATGTCAGGCACTTCAGGACTGTATATGCTGCCGTTGTCAAACACCTCTGGATGATCAGCCGGAAGGAGAAGGGGAGATGGTCAGCATGTCCAGCAGGGTGGCCTTGCTGGCTCACACCTTGTCTCCAGTCTTAATCAGCTGCACATCACTCAGGATTTCAATGGTGCTTCTGCCCAAAGCCTGGAAGAAGGAGGTCTTCTCGGGGCCCAGACCAGGGTTCTGAGCCGTCATGGTAATCTCACATAGAGCAATGGAACCAGTACGGGCAGCAGCCGGCACCTTGTTGGCCAGCAGCATGTTCCTGATCTTAGTGAGATCCTCTTTGGCGAACACAAACCCCATGCTTACCTGGATGTGAGGCAAAAGCTTCTCCAGGGCTGGGTTGATGTCTAGGTGTCCCTGGATGGCCTCGCACATCATGATATTCTTGCCTATCATCACCACAGCCTTCCCACCGAGGGACATGTGGATCTGCTGCATTTGCTTGGAGCCCATATTGTCTGCACTCACAATGAAGCATTTCAGAGAATCATCCAGAAGGTGAATGATCTTAAGGAAATAGTTGGACTTCCAGGTCGCCCTGTCTTCCCTAGGCATCACAGCATTGCATCAGGGATTGCCACGCGGGGTTTGAAGACGATATCACACACACGAGGACACCTGGCGAGAGTAGTAAGTATGTCTTTACATATATACAATAGTGGTGTCAGCCCAACTTCATTCAACTAGCCAAGCATATTAGCAACAAGAAAACTGGCTGCTAACATGACCTTGCTCAGGGGCAGTTTTCTCATTCCAAAAGGATTCTCTTTAGTCCCAGTTTATAGATGCCTGTGCTTGCATTTCTGATTTTATTTCTGAGAACACCAGTGAATTCTTAATAGGCTGTGGTTGCTAATGAGACAAATTGGCTCATGACATTTTTATCATTCTTTAAATTATCGGAGTCCACTGAATTTACCAAAGAACACAATATACTTTAGGTAAAGCTACAAGGCATCCTGGTGATACAATGGTGGGCACGCTGATGGCATAGTTCATAGGCAGTTGGGTTGTTAACTCCAAGGTAATATTTTTCTAGCAGTTTTAATTCACCCACTAGTCAGTGAGAGAAAGATGGACAGTCTCCGTCTGTTCAATTTAGTCTCTGACATCCAGTAAAGGGCCCACTATGAGTTGGTTCCAATTCAACGGCAATGAGTTGAAGTCGATTCTATAAAGACTGCAACCTCGGAAACCAATGATGCAATTCTATCCACTCTGTCCTGCAAGTCTGTCGTAGGCTATTGGACAGCGTAGAGCAATAATCTTCAAGGATATACCTGGCATTAAAATGAAATCAATCTAGTCCATCTTCACAAATCCCCTCTGAGTTGTTTTGTTGTTTTGTTTTGTTTTTAGGAGAAGGGTTATTTTATTTTTTCATAATAGCTGATGTGGATTGTTGCTCTCTTGACATTATGGGAGTCTTTTCTTAGTAGATATTAGGTTGTTATAACTATAAAATTATCCAGGGTATAGCAATGTTTTGTGAAGCACCTATATATTTGTATTTCTCACAGTAGTTTGTTCCCCAAAGTACCTGAGTGAGCACGGAGGAACCTCCATTGAGGGGCCCCGGACCTCCCTGTTGCTTGAGTTAGGGATCCCACACGGTCTGGCCTCACAGCAGTTTGTTCCCCAAAGTACCTGAGCTAAGGGTTCTGTGTGTTCAAGCTAGACAGCAGTTTTCCCCCTAATAACTGTGGGAGCAGTACAGGCAATGCCATCCAGTCACACGCCACCTCTGGGTTTTTTAGAAAAGAAAATTTTCTGTGACTTGAAGTAATAACGTAGATTTAGTCTAGCCTTCTAAAAGGAATTTTTCTCTACATTTGTTCTAATCTCTGGAAACATTTTCTTTTTTTTTCTAAAAAAAATTAAAAATGTCATCAGCTTCAAGTAGCTAAATATTTTCAGCATTTCTTCATGTGCCTCTTTGCTATGTGGACACCATATTAGGTGAAGTGTCTTTTCATGTTCTCTGACCATTTTTTGATTGGGTTGTGTTTGCTGTTGAGGTATTGGAGGGGTTGTTTCAAATTTTTTTTTTTTCATATTTTAATGAAATTTTCTAAGAGCTGTTTCAATTGCCTTAGGCAGAGTCTCTTAGAAACTGCTTGGGAGGTGGTGGTATACTGGGCTATTGGAAGT
This sequence comes from Elephantulus edwardii, assembly GCF_000299155.1. Taxonomy (NCBI): domain Eukaryota; kingdom Metazoa; phylum Chordata; class Mammalia; order Macroscelidea; family Macroscelididae; genus Elephantulus; species Elephantulus edwardii. The sequence goes on from NW_006399864.1 coordinate 3,112,312, forward strand.
GAAGAATTCCCAAAATACAGTAACGGAAATTTCCCTTTGCATTAAATGTTGACAATTATTTAGTTTACACTTGGGGTAAGGGAAAAAAATCCCACTTAAATACAAAAACAAGCCCCAAATAGTATAATAATGCCAGTTCCAACATAATTACAGGATTTTAGAAAGGTATTTTGAAGGTGCTAGAGTAATGGACTAGGGAGCTCTGGTGGTCTAGTAGTTAGGATCCACACTAAAATCCTGAAGGCACATAGTTCAAATCCACCAGTTGCTCTCTGTAAGAAAGATGGGCAATCTCCTCTGATGCGATTGAAAACCATTGGAGGGCCAGTTCCAACTTGATACAACAAGAGTTATAGACTCGGACATTAAAATGATCCCATGAATATCTCCCCAACTTTCAAGGTCTCTAGAGTAGCCCTTGCCACAATTCACATTCTTCCCCATAAATACAACTTAATGTTACAACAAACACTTAATATGCACCTATTTCTTTTACATTGTAAAGGTTATAATTTGGCAGATTCAGGAAGCAAGCAGCCATTTAAGAAGAAAGGTGTGGCAACAGCAGCAACAGTAATACAGATATAGTCTGAGAAATGCCTTGGTTATGACCCTCACAGCCTTTCCTGTATCCAATCTTTTCATCTCAGAACAAGTTGCCCTCCAGTCCCTAAGGATATTACATTCCGATCCACTGATTTGCTTCTATGTTCTAAACAACTGGTGTCCTTGGAAGCCATTTCAATGGGATGGAGGTGAATCTTCTAGTACTAGACTAAGAAATTCCTATCATTTCACTGGGGCCAAGTAGAATAATCAAAAGGCATGAAACGAATCCTAAACAACTGCCATCTGGGCTTCTGCAAACAGTTCTGTAAGCCAGACCTTATTAAACTGCATCCCATTTCCCACCTCAAATCACTCGGGCTGCAGCAATTACCTGGTAAGTGCTTCCCAAACAGCAAATATAGGATTCATTTCTTTTTAAACTTCTCCTTCTTTGTTTTAAAATTGCTTTGCTTTAAAATGTGTGTCACTATGGAAAAGTAGTAATGCTCTGTGTTCATTCCATTTCCTCTTCCGGGAGGTGCTGAAGCACTGAGAGAAAATCCCTTTCTGCTTTGCAGCCCCAGGAAAGCTAGCCTTGGCATGAAAGCACCCACAGGTACGAGCACAATTACTGTGTAACTGCCCGGCACAAACCCCTAGCTGAGCAGCTACAGAGATACTTATAATTACGATTTGAGTTATAGACTTGAGGAATAAAGTAGCCCATGCTGTAATGTAAATACCCTCTCTTGTGGCTTCTAACAAATTTCCAATGCTTCACGAAATTGAAATATTGCAGTGTTTTAGGTGAAATATCAATATATCTCTCTGAACCTTGGAGGAACACCAATTCTTTCCCTTCCAAAGTATCCATAGAGGCCATTTCCTCTCTTCTTAGGATAAGGAAGCTAATTAAGAAGAATGACTCATCTTCCTGGGTCTTTTTTTTTTTAAGGTAAAATACTTAATGTTGTGATCCTGGCCTCCCAATTTCATGGAGAGAAGACTGGCAGGCATTTTGGACATCCAAATCTAAGCAGATTCTAGGTGTATTTAAACATCCTCGTTGTAATTGCTGGCTCACTCTCACGATAAATGCATGCATACTTGGCTTTGAATGGCACAGGCTGATGGTTTTCTGCCTTCTGGATAGATGTAATTATGCTCCTTCTAAGTTTGTCATAAGCAGGGGAGGGGGGGATAAAAGAGATTTTGAAAAGTGGCAACATGATTGGAGTCTTGTAAACACCTCGCTGTGAACTGATGTGGCCAGACTGAAAATGCCAGTACGATGTAGGCATGAATGTCCCAGCATCCAGTTCCTCTCCACTTCTTCCTTACAGGGTGGCTTGAATATCTTATCTTTTCCTTCCAAATGAGCCATGACTACTCTGTGCCTGTACCCTTTTTCTTCTATGCTTTCACACATTTTTTCCCTATTCAATGATGTTGGAAATACGGGTCTAATACAGGATGGACTGTAAGACTGATTTGTGTGCAGCTTTCTCTTCACGAAACAGAGCATTTCAATTGTTGCTGTTGTTATTATGTACTGCAAAGTCAGAACCGATTCATAGCTGACCCTCCGGGAGGCTTTTGGAGGCTGTAAATCACACAGTGGGACGTTGTGCATCTTACTCCTGAGGATCGGCTGGTGAATTGGAACCCTGTGCGTTTGGCTTGACAGTACGCCATCGAGCTCCCTTTAATCTTCACAGGGCACGCTGCCTCAGATCCATGACGTAATTTCTTTTTTGCCCGTACCTATGAAACTAGAAGTGCAACTTGCATGACAAGAATTTGATATTCATTCAACAAACATTCATCGACCACCTCCAGTGTGATCAATGGGAGCACAGCCTGGAACTAGAAGCCAGGACTCCTCTCTTACAAGACTATTGTTTCAAGAAAAATCAATAATTGCCATGAAGAGTAATGCTGCTCTAGAAATAACTTGTATCACCTGAATCAGTCTAGGCTGAGTTGAGTTAGTGACAGATGAAAGTCAGGAAGGTTTACCAGAAGTGATTTTAATACAGAAAAAGACTCAGGTGACTATTCCTAGCAGAGGGACATTATTTTTGGAAAGACAGAGTCAGCAATGAAGAGGGAGACTCCAACGAGATGGATTGACACAGCGACTGCTGCAGTGGGCGAGAGTAAATGAAAAAATGATGAGGATGGCACAGGATAGGTCAGGGTTCAGATCTGTTGTTCATAAGGTCGCCATGAGTTGTACTCGACTCAGCTACACCTAACAACAATAGCTGCTTTCCTAGGTTGTAAATGCCCAGGGGATTGCCCATTATTCTCCAGTTGAACCTCTGGTAGATTTGAACTGCCAACAGAGACACAGTCTGAGTTAGCAGCACAACTCCCAACAGACGAGGTAACTAGAGCTCCCTCATAAGGTGGGAAAGGAATCTCAGTAAAAGGAAGTAAAGTTTAGTTTCTACAGACTAAAAGGAGCTTGGTTACTAAGGATGCCATCAGCTCCGGCGTAGCTCCTTCTGGCTAAGGAGGAGGGTGTTGGTGGCACAAGAGCTATTAACAGAAAGGATCTAGTAATAGAGATTGCTGATTGTTTTGTCGTTAGATGCTCTCATGTCAACTATGACACATGAGGACCCTATTACCTTATGAGCAGCTGATCTAAGTATTGTCCTGTCCTGTCCCATACTATCTCATCTTTTGAGCCCACTGTTACAGTCACTGTGCCAACCCATCTTGTTGAGGGTTCACCTCTCTTTCTCTGACATGCCACCTTTTACAGCATCATGTAATTCCCCAAGGACTGGCTTTTCTTGACAACATGCCCAAAGTATGTGAGAACAGTTTCACTCGTCATAGCTAAGGAGCATACTGGTTGCACTTCCTCTAAGACAAGTTTGTTTGGCAGTCCATGGGATATTTAGTCCTGTTCTTCAGCATCACAAATCAAATATATCAATCCTTATTCATTGTCCAACTTTCAGGTGTATAGAAAACATTAGAAGACTGTGGTTTGGATCAGACACAACCTAGTCTATAAACTGATATCTTTGCCCTTAATACTTTGGAAAGGTCTATGATAGCATATTTTTGCCAATGAAAAACATCTTTTGCTTTCTTTACTGCTGCTTCCAAGGGTGTTGGTTGTGTTGAAGTAAAATGAAATCATTGGCAACTTCAATATTTTCTCCATTCTTCTTGATGCTGTCCACTGATCCAGTGGAGAGGATGTTTGGATTCATTTTTAAGTTGAGATGTAATCTACACTGAAGGCCATATTCTTTGATCTTCTACCGCAAGTTTTGAGTCTTCTTCACTTTCTACAAGCAAGATGTGTCATCTACATACTGCAGGTTGTTGATGAGTCTTTCTCAAGTCATAATGCCACATTTTTCCTCATAGATTCCAGTTTCTTGAATGATTTGCTCAGCATACAGATTGAATAGGTATGGACGAAGGATACAACCTGTGCACCTTTCCTAATTTTAAACCAGAAACGTGTTACCAAGTTCTCCTTGGACAACAGCTTCCTGGTCATTGTACAGGTTTCACATGAACACAATTAAGTGTTCTCAGATTTCCACCCATTCTTTTCAATGTTATCCATAATTTGTCCACAGAGTCAAACATCTTTGCATAGTCAATAAAGCACAAATAAATATAGAGATTTCATCCTAGGACAAAGAAAAATCTATGGAGAAATTATTTTTTGTCACATGGATTCATTATAAGTGAAAACCCACTTAATGACACCTAATAACAACAAAGGATTCCTGGTGATGCAGTGTGTAACCTACAGTACTGCTAGCAGAAGGGAAATCCACCAGCTACTCCATGAAAGAAAGATGGGTAGTCTCTTCCCATAAAGACTTGAAACCTCAGAAACATGAGTATTAACCAACTAACCTTGAAGGCAAATGGATTTGGGTTTTGTTTAACAGAAAAATGAAAAGAAAGTGCAGCAGAAAGGCAGAAGGGGGAAGATGGAATATTAAATGATTTTATAAAATAAATAGTTGACTGGATAAAGCAGAGACACCCAGCTGTTTCCACCCCCCAGCTGTGCTCTCAAATACAGGACTGGTCACTTGACAGTCTGTCAAACTCAAACTAGCTTGTTCACTCATTGACCACTGATAGTATTTGGCACATATTTGTTCACATTAGATATAAATATCTGCTCTAAACTGAAGCCACTCGTGATTTGGATCTAAGGCTTGGCCAGACACAGAGATTTAGGATGTCTTCAACCTTAGGAAGAAACTGTATAACGTAGGGACCACTTTGTCATTCTTTTCTACTTTGTCTGCTACACCTCTTGATACTTCATCAACTAATTCGTTCTTGAAGAGTACAGCCAGAGTTTAACCCTTCCAGGCAAGAATAGTGAGACTTTGTTGGACACTGGAAAAGGACATCATGCAAAGGAAAGTAGCGGGTCCATGAAGAAGAGGAAGGCTCAATGAGGTGGATCGACACAGTGATGACACAAGAGCATACTAAATAATTTTATAAAAGCATCCCTGGCTTTCTGCAGTGGGGATGGTGCAGGATCGGGCCAGGTTTTGTTCCACTTACAGGCAGCCACGGAGTCAGAGCCTGCACTCCAGCACCTACCAACCACAAGACACATAAAGGACTGTAACTGAGGCAACCAGGGATACTTTACTCCAAATTAGTTCGACCACCTGATGTCTCTCAAGTTGAGAATAGCATCACTGAGGGTTTTAATTAGAGCTGCAGGAAAGGTGGATCATTTTAGAGCATAAGAACTCTCATGGGAGAGATGAAGAGAGAGGGCAAACCAGCAGTGTTGTGTGGAGTGTTTTTTTGAAAGGCGAGATATGAGACCTGGGAAAAGAAACATCAAGCTTTGATTAAGGCATGCTGACTGGAAAATGTGAAAGGGTCAAAAGGAAACATCAACAGTTTTAAAAATTTCCCTGGGCTGATTTGCTCCCAAGAATCCTAGGCCCCTCTCTCTTCTCTGTAGCTCTTAGGCTAATATTATGAATTTTATTATTCAGGGAACCATGTGTTGTATCGATTTTTTTTTCTTTCCCTCCTGGCTGACCTGGAGTCCTAATCACCATGACTAATATTATTTCTATGGTTAGATGTGTTTGGAATTCCAAACCAATTTATAAGCCTGAGTCTCAAATTGGAGCTATCTTAAATAGAAGTTGAGTAATAATTCTTATTTAAAAGTGACTTCAGGTTGTTATGCCTCACCACCACATTTCAATAAATTAAGTAAAAACAGGGAGCCAAAAATACAAAACAGAAAGTTGTTTTGAATTAGAACCTGTGCAAGGCAGTTTACATGGCAACCAAATAAAGCCAATTTTGTAGAGCAAAGTGTGACTGATTAATGCCACAGGGTCACAGGCACAAAGCTGATTACTTCCTACACATTTTCACTTTAATGTTATTGGAACATCCATTTGAAATTTATATTTTTTTAATAGAAAAGCTACATGCAGTCTTGTTTTCCTGAGAAACTCAAGAAGATTCAACTTTAATGAATGTTAAAGCTGGAGAAGTCTTGAACACACCGTGGACCATGAGGAAAACAAATAGGTCTGTGTTGGAGAGGGTGAAACCAAGTTTCTCCTTAAATTCTAGGATTTCGAAGCTCTGTCTCACATACTTCGGGCACGTAGCCAGGAGGGATCGGTCCTTGGAGGGACAGCACAGGAGGAGAAGACCCCAGATGAGATGGATTGACACAGCAACTGGGACAATAGGGGTAGGTGTGTCAGAGTCAGTGAGACTGGCTTAGGACAGGGCAGACTTCAGAGCTGTTGTATATAGGGTCACTATGAATCATAGATGACTCAACAGCACATAACAACAACAAACCATAAATTAGATTTGATGTTGGATACTTTATCTGCTTTTTGGTTTTATTGCCATACAGCCAATCCCAACTCAGACAGACTCCATAAATGCATAATAGAACCACTCCTAATGGTACTCAAGGCTGTGAGCCGTCAGAAGTACATTGTCAGTCCCATCTTCTGCAGCGGCACTAGTAGATTTGAACTGGCTGCCTTTCAAGTAAATAGTGGAGTACTTAATTATTTAACCCAACACCATGACTTTATGTGAGCTGACTCATGTAACAAATACAACCATGTTTTATTCTTTTATTTGAGAGAAAGTTTACAAATAATATTCATTTTTCATCAATTATTTATAAACATTGTTTTATAACATTAGTTCTAATTTACCTATGTAATATTACATTAATTAAGAATCACCCCTTATTGTGCATTTCCTTTCTCTTCACCAACCTTCTCTGTTTCTGTTTACTCCACTCTCCCTTTTTGATCCTGTTGACTCTCCAAGAGTGATTCTCTAAATGTAAACCTTCCCTTGTTGTTGTGTTGTTATTATGTGTCCTCGAGTCACCTGCAACTCATAGAGACCCTATGTACAAGAGTTCTGAAGCCTGCCCGATTCTGCACCGTCTTGCTAACTCCAACACACCTACTCCCCATTGCCCCAGTTACTGTATCAATCCCTCTCATCCTACCTATTCCTCTCCTGCACTGTCCCTCCACCCTTCCAAGCATGTTGTCTTTCTCCAAGGACCAGTTCCTCCTAGCCATGTGCCCAAAGTGTGTAAGATGGAGCTTCAGAATCCTAGAATCCAAGGAGAAACCTGGTTTTACTCTCTCCAAGACAGAGCTATTTGCTTATGTTCATGACTCTTCTTCAGCACCACAACTCAAAGGTATTGATTCTTCTTCTGTCATTCTGTCATCCCTCATCATTGACCACCTTTCTGATTCATAACAAGTAATTGCAAAGACAGTGGCCTGGATTAGGCACACCTTAGTCTCCAGACTGGCATTATGGCTTCTCGGTACCTCTGGAGAGGTCCCTGGTAGCAAATTTTCTCAGTGCAATTCATCTTTTGATTTAATGACTACTGGCGCCAAATGTGTTGATTGGGGAGCCAAGCAAACTGAAATTGTTAACAACCTCAATCTCTTTTCCATCTATCATGGTGCTTCCAGTTGGCCCAGCTGTGAGAATCTTTGTCTTCTTGATGTTGAGCCTCAATCCATATGGATGATAGAGTCCTTGACTTTCGTCAGCAAGCACTTCAGGTCCTCCTCAGCTTCAGCGAGCCAGGTTGTATCATCTGCCTAACAGGTTGTTAATGAGTCTTCCTCCATTTTTGATGTTCTATTCCTTTTCATAAAGCCCAGCCTCCTCAATGATCTGTTCCTCATATCGATTGAGTAGTGATGAAATAAGATGCATCCCTGACACACTCCTTTCCTGATTTTGAACCTGCTCAGGCACTGTTTCCTTGCTCTGTTCTGAGGATGTTTCCTGGGTCAGTATAGGTTTTGCATGAGCACAATCAAGTGTCCTGGGACCCCCATTCTCCTCAATTAGCCACAATTTGTTGTGATCCACACAGTAAAATGCCTTTGCATAGTCAATAAAACACAGTTAGACATTCCTTTGGTACTCTTTGCTTTTGGCCAAGATCCATGTGACATTGGCTATAGTGCCACATCCTCTCCTAAAACCAGCTTGTATTTCTGGTAGTTCTCTGTCAATATACCATCCTGGTAAATTTTGGATATTCTTCAGTAGGATTTTTCTCACTTGTGATATTAGTGATATTCTTCGATAATTCCCATACTTTGTCTTCTGTTTTTGGAATGGGAATAAATATTAGAGGCCTTATACAATAATTGTCCTTTTTGAGAGTGATGTATGTTCCTTAGTATATAAATTGTTGTAAATTCATTCATGTTGTACAGTATTTCATAAATTCTTGATCTTCTTTTCTTCAGAAAACACTCATTATTTGTGTAATTGGAACCAACTCACAGCTGACTCTCTAAAAGATTTTCCAAAGTTGCAAATGACCCAGGGGGATTTCTCATCTTTTTCCCTTGGAACTACTGTTAGATTTTAACTGCTACCTCTAACAGTACAATTGTCAGTGTGAATGAATTGTAGTTTCTTTAGCTATTCATCAATTGATGGGCACTTGGATAATTTCCAACTCTTTGTGGTTGTAAATAATGTACAGTAAACCTAAGTTATATATATCAGTTTGTGTTACAGTTCTTATTTCCCTAGGATATAGACTCAGTAGTGGGATTGCTGGATCGAATGGTATTTCTGTTCCCAACCTTTTGTTTTCCATAATGTTTGCACCATTTTATATTCATACCAGCAGTATATGAGGTCCAGTATCTCCACACCTTCACTGGCATTTGTTGTTTGTGATCCTAATAAATATTGCTGTTTTTGTCAGGGTGAGATGATATCACATTGCTGTTTTTATTTTTCAGCTCTCTAATAACTAGTGATTTTCAGCATTTCTTCATCTGTTTTTGGCCATATGAATATCTTCTTTGATCAAGTGCCTATTCTTGGCCTCTACTCAATAACATTGAGTAGAGGCCAAGAATAACATTGTCTCAATAACATTTAATGCTAAATATTCTATTTTTTTCTCCCATTGTTGTTGTGTGCTGTCGATTCAGAACCAACTCCAGCGGGTTTTCAGAGGCAGTAAATTGCATGGGAGGAAATTTCCTATCTTTGTACCATGGAGGAGATGGTGGATTCTGAACAGTATGCCTTATTTTTTCCGTTAATGTAGTGTAAGTCAGTGGCACTTAACAGCACATGGCTAGAGTAGAAAGGGAAAGTGCAACGGAGAAAGGTAGAAAAGCGGTAGACGATAAAGAAGAGAGAAATGAAGTTCAATTTTAATAAGCCTTATAAACCTGATCAATGATGTATTCTTAGTCTGCTGTAACTAACAGGAAACAGCAAAGTGTAATACAGACAGTCACCAGAATATGCAGTATAACTTCCCAAATGCCTATGTCTCAGCACTGGCAGACCAACCCACGATAGACCCTTGCCAATTTGGAACATGTGTACAAATTTTGGACAAAGACCTTCGGTCATAAAACCACTTGCTGTTGTTGTTATGTACCGTTTACAGTGTGACTGACTCACAGCTGACCCGCCAGTAGGCTTCCCCAGGCAGATTTCCCAAGGTTGTGCCATCTTCCTCCAGTTCAGCAGCTGGTGGATTCGAACCATGTGCCTTTAGGTTGACAGTACCACTCCTTACCACTGGTTTTAAAGAATGGTTTTCTAAATTTTATAATTTTACAATCTATCTGTTAACTCTCCGGTGATCAATGGAGTATACAGTGTCGACCTACATCTTCTGCCTCTAGAGTTTAGTACAAAGCTGCTATCCTAATTTTAGTGCATTTCCCCATCTGGTGCAGGCGTGTGTAACTGTGTGAATATGAAGAAACCTGCTAATCTCTACAAGCCCAGCGCCAGAGATCCTTGGGGCATATGTATTCCATTAACTCTATCAAATTTTTATTACCTTAAATTTCCTTTTGTAAATGTATTCAAAAGACCTTCCATTTGATAAAAATGGAAGTTCCTGAATAGAATGGTAGAAAGATGTGGAACAAAAATATCCAAGACCGTAAAAATGCCCACACTTACTAGTATAGAGATTGGTGGAGCTCAAGGCTATGACACTTCAACAAGCAGCACCAGAACTTAATGCCATTGAGTTGGAACCGACTTGAACAGACTCTCCAACAGACTTTCAGAGGCATAAAGCAAATGGGAGGAGATTGCCCATCTTTTTCCTTCGGTGCAATGTGTGAATTTGACACGTTTGTGTGAGTATTAAGAAACTGGCTCATTTCTCCAACCCCAATATCAAAGACCCTTGGGACACGTGTGTGCCCCATTCATTGTATAAATGTTATATTATCTAAAGTTCATATTCTCCAGGCCTCCAGAGCTCCTCTGATGGCCTTGAGTTCTTCTTAAAGACTGGAATTGAATTTACACCTGTAGTTTAACTTTCCACAAAGACTAGATGAGCCACTAAGATTAACAATTCCTCCTTCTTCATTCTTTATGTGAGCTTTATCTCTAGGTTCATTGTGTTGTTGTGTGCCATCGAGTTGGAATCAACTCATAGATGGCTCCCCAGCAGATTTTCAGAGGCAACACATCACTTTGGAGGAGACTGCCCATCTTTCTCCGATGAAGCAGCTGATGGATTCAAACGGCTTGCCTTTGAGATTGCAGCAGAGCTTCTATCACGATGCCATCAGAGTTACTGTGGAAAAGAAGCATCATCCACTCGGAAGGCAGAACCTCTTTCCCTAGGAACTAACGTCAAATTCTTTTAATTTACACTTGGCTTTTACTGTGTGCCTATAAGCAATTTGATGCATTGATGGTCCAAACCCGGGTCATCTGCTGACAATACTCAAGTGCAAAGGATACTGTCAGCTTGAATAGAGTCATGGAGAGTAAGAAAGGAGTAGGTGTTTCCTCAAAGAAAAGCTGAAAGGTCAAAATGAAAAATAGACCACACTACCACAAGAACTCTTTCAAAATACTGAATGAATTTACTTATTGAAAAAAATGCCCTGGATACGAATGCAAATGTTAAGGTGAGTTAGGAAATATTAAAGAAATATTACATATAAAGGCATAGCTGCTTATTCAGATATGATTAAGGTGCCTTTGATAGTGTGCAAAGAATTAGGAGTACAGTAATAAAGGGAGTTTCTGTTATCTTTGAAGAACATTTAATAAGTGTCAAGTTGTGTGAAGCAGAAGTAGGCAGGAGAGAATGTTGATTGAGCAATTTTTGATTAATAATTTAGGGGCAGCACAGTCATAATTAGAAAGGAATTAACAGAGCAATATACTTATAATTGTGTGAATGCTGTGGTTTTTACTTCAAAGACTATTATTCCCAAAGAGAAGCATGTGCCCACAGAAATTCTTAAAAAGAAAAAAAATTCCCATGTGGAAATATGTTGAGTAATGTTAATACAACTAATCACTTTCAAGGTCAAGACTATTCCTTCTATTCACTCTTAACTAGCTAGTTTAAGCCCTTCTGTTCCAGATTTACACTGAGACAAGAGGCATGGGGATCTAATTGTTGTTAGGTGCTGTTAAACCAATTAGGACTTACAGCGACCTTATGACAAACAGATCAGGATCATACCTTATCCTGTGATATTCTCACCATTTTCACCATACTTTGAGCTCATTGTTACAGTAAATGTGTCAATCTAACTCCTTGGTGGTCTTCCTCTCTTTGACTGACTATGTAGCCAAGAATGATGTCTTTTTCCAAGAACTTGCCACTCCTGACAATATATTCAAAGTATGTTAGATGGAGTCTCACCATTCGGGGATACTCTAAAGTAGATCCTGTTTGCACTTTATCTGAGCCAGATTTGTTTATTCTTTTGAAAGTCCAAAGTACTTTCAACTCTCTTATCCAACACCATAATTCAAAGGAATAGAGAATTCTCTATTTATTGTCCAAATTTCAGATGCATAAGAAGTAATTGAAAATATCATGGCTTTATCAAGGACACCTTAGTCTTTAAAATAATACAGTTGCTCTTTTGAAGTATAAAAAGGTCCTTGACTTCTTGACTGATTTCTACAATGCAACAGACTTCTTGACTGCTGCTAATATTGGTGTTGATTGTGAATGCAAGAAAAATTAAGCTGTTGACAACTTCATTCTTTTGTCCGTCTCTCATGATGTTGCCTATTGGCCCAGTGATGAGGATTTTTGTTTTCCTAATGTTGAAATGTAGCCTTTATAGAAGGTTGTAGTCTTTGATCTCTTGCAGCAAGTGACTTCAAGTCTTTTCACTTTTTGCAAAAAAAGTTGTGTCATGTGCAAAATGTAGATTGTTGATGAGACTTCCTTCAACCTTGATGTCACATTGTTATTCATCTAGTCTAGGTTATCAGATGAAAGGCTACCTCCATGATGTATACCTTTCCTTACTTTAAGCCATGCACTGTTTCCTTTTTCTGTCTGGACAGCTATTCTTTGTTCTATGTACAGGTTTCACATAAGCACAATTAAGAGTTCTGGAATTTCGACTCTCAGTGTTATCCATAATTTGTTGTGATTTACCCAGTTAAACGTCTTTGGATAGTCAATTAAACACAAATAAATATCTTTCTGGTATTCACTTCTTTCAATCGAGATCCATCTAACATCAACAATGATATCCTTCATGAAGTTCTGGAAGTTCATTGTTGATGTTTTTGTTTTGGCCATTTTAAATAATCTTGAGCAACATTGTGTGTGTGTGTGTGTGTGTACTATATTAATAATATTTGTTTTATACTTTCTGCATTTTGTTGGATTATCTTTTTTAGAATGAGACTAAATTTGGACCTCTTCCAGTTCATTTGGCCATGTAGGTGACTTCTAATTTGTGGTACTGGACTGTAAGCACATCCAGGGCTACATGTGTTTCTTGAAATACTTCAGTTAATATCCAATAAATTCCTGGGGCCCTATTTTATTGTCATTGCTTTCAGTGCAGTTTGTACTTCTTTCTTCATACTATTGGTTATTGATCACACATTACTTCTGAAGACGATTCAGCATCAAACAATTCTTTTTGATACAGTGACTTTGTATTCCTTTTATCTTCTTTTGATGCTTCCTGCTTCATTCAGTATTTAGCCCACAGAATCCTTCAGTGTTGTAACTCATTTCAGCATGAGAAATACCAATAGTATTACACTGCTTTAGCTTTCTAACTCCAGCTTTGCATATTTCAATATAATCCTTTGTTTTATCCTCCCAAGTTGCCTTATGATATCTTCTGTCCAATTATCTTCCTTCAGCATTTCTTCCTTTTGTTTTGGCTTCTTTACTTCTCGTGAAAGTTTGAGAGTCTCTTCTGACATTCATTTTTGTCTTCCCTTTCTTTCCTCTTTGTAATAATAACCTTTTTGCTTTCTTCATGGATGATATCCTTCATATCATTCCATGGCTCATCTGCTCTTCAGTAATTAGTATTCAATGTATCAAATCAATTCCTAAGATATTTTGTAAATTCATCTCTGATAGACCCAGTGCCATATTTTAGGACCTAGCCAGGCTGAAATACTAAAACTTACTTTCATCTGTAGGGTGGAGATAAAAGAGGAATTTAAATCTTAGTCTGGAGGAGTAGGAGAAGAGCTAAGAAAGAAGACAGTAAAGAGTTGAATTTAAGAAGCAAATGTTGTTTCTGTTATTGTTAAGTACCTTTGAGTCAGAACCAACTTATAGCTGACCTTCCAGCAGGTTTTCAGAGGGATTAAACTGCATGAGAGGACATGGCCCATATTTTCCCCACAGAGAAATGGAAGGACTTGAACCACATGCCTTAGGGTTGGCAGTGCAACTTGTTACCACTAAGCTACCCAGTTCTCTAAGAGCTTCACAGAGAAGAAGCAAGCAGAGGACATCAATCAGATCTGAGACAAGAACTGCACAGCAAAGAATGAAGGCAGAAGTCAGTCAGATCTCGTGAAAGAGACTGGTAAGTGCAATAGGATCTTGATTAGACGGGGTGCTAGAAGGCGTAGATCAGTAGTAACTAATTATATAAGATGCAATGCATATGAGTGTATAAAACATAGTGTACATGAATGAAACATACATATTTGAATTATTATATAAAAGGAAATATACATAAATGAAACCATTTAAAATAAAAAGATTTAGTGAGCCTCTGGAACCCTAGGAGAAAATGGATTGTCATTGAAAACCTATTCTTCTATGCTTCTTATTGTTGTGTCCCACCGAGCTGCAACCAACCCATAGCTTACCTTCCTGTGGGTTTTCAGAGGCAGGTAATCGAACAGGAGACTGTCTTCCTTCTCTTGTGGAACAGCTGATGGATTCAAACCCTCTGCCTTCAGGGATGCAGCTCAGCTGCTTACCACTAGGCCACCAGAGCTCCCTGTTTTCTGCTTAGTCAGGAAGGAATATTTTAAGGACATCAGGTTCACCGTCTTATCCATAATTGGAGAGTTGAGATTCTAAGGTAGAGGAATAATTATGGAACAAATAAAATTAAACACCCACACCCCCCCCACACACCCCTCTTCCAGATGAATTTCACTAATATATTTTGAAAAAATGGATGGCATTTCTTATCTTCTAGATATTTATCAAACACATGCATTTTCTGGGATGGGTAATGTATGTTGATAAAAATTCATGAACAGAGGCAAAAAAAATACTTATATAAGAAAATTGAAGTGCCTTTAAAAAGTTGTTTGATTTGTTTCCATCTCTCCTTCTGGAGGCACTGCTGTAGATCCACATATTACTGTCTAAATGAGGTAAATATAAATAATTCATCTCACCAGGAGTAAAGCCATAAACAAGCCAGGATTAAGGAAAAGACTTGTAAGCTAAAAAGAATAGAGGAATAAGAGGAGTACACATGAAAGAAACAGTGGCAATTATCGCATAGTTTTAAAGATAAAACTGTGGAATTATTAGCCTTTTCATGCAAAACTTCCTGCCAATACCATCAAAACCTGATCAGTCAGATACTCAAGATAAACTCTGAAATCCTCCTCTAAAATATATGTAAGAGAATCTCAAAGAAACATGGAGCAGATATAAGACCAACATCGATCGAGAGAAAAATTATCCATGAGAGAACATAATAAATTAATTCCAAAGGATTTTAATGTAGCATAAGAAAATCATTCCGCTCTCTAAGGCAGTGGACAATATAACTCCCTAAAGAGAAATGGCCAGCAGATTAAATAACTGAACAGTATAAATTTCTTTATGGAAGGTCTCTGTAATTAAATGCAAATGTTTACTTTAACTACAAATTTACATTTCAAGAACATCTTACTCATTTTGATTTTCTTCTGCTGTTCTTGAATTAATTATTTTCCTAAGAAAGTTCCAAATTAAGAACTATACAAATTTCCTCATGCAGGAATACTTGATTCATGAAGGACCTTGTTGGAGAAAGACCTTAGTCTTTTCCTGAGTCATCACTATTTTGGTACTCAGATCAGAAGAACTCATAGGTTTCTTTTAGCCCTTTCTCATTGTAACCTATTACATATAATAAATGAAACCACAGAATTGTAGGACGGGAATAATAATAATAAGGATAGTGCTAATACAAGGTAGATTGAATTTGCAAGATATTTAGAAAGACCATATGTGAACAGAGAAAAGGGACACTGCATAGTTTAAAATTTAAAAAGGTGCTTGTCAGGCTATATTCACCCCCCCCCCCATTATAATGAAATGTGCATGAAGTTGGAGTCAGAAAATCAAAAGGGCTGAACTCGCTCAGCATTTCTTAAGCTCAAGGAACTGAAGAACAAATTCAAACCTTGAGTTGATATAATCAAGGATGCTTTAGGCAGAATATTAAATGATCAAAAGAAGATGGAAAGAATATACTGATTCACTGTATCAAAAGGAATTGTCAGACACAGAAGAATTTCATGGAACAACATATGAGCAAGAGCCCATGGTGATTAAAGAAGAAGTTCAGGCTGCTTTGAATGAAATGGAAAATAATAAGGCCCCAGGAATAGATGGTATACCAATTGACATATTTCAGCTAACAGATGCTGCCCTGGATGTGCTCACCAAGTTGTGCCAAGAAA
>NW_006399864.1:3129914-3144051 GCF_000299155.1 Elephantulus edwardii
CATCTCAACAACAACAAGACACAAATATTTACCAATACACTATTATAACATATGAAGAAAAGGCTGAAATTGTCCATGATTCTATCTTGGCTCCACAATCAATACCCTTGATACCACAGTTAAGAAAAGACTTAACTGCGTTCGGAAAATCTGCTGTCAAGAACCTCTCCAAAGGACTGAGGATAAATGATGTCACTGCACCTGATTTAAGCCATGGGTTCCCCCCCGCCCATTACTTGTTATGCATCTGGCAGCTGGATAATGAATAAGGATGGCATAAGAAGGATTGATGCCTTTGAGTTGGGATGCTGGAGAAAAATACTGAATATGCCATGGGCTGCCAAAAGAACAAACAGCTATGTCTTGGGGAAAGCACAACCATGGTGGTTCTCAGAAGCAAAGATGGTAAAACTTCATCTCAAATACTTGGAGTTACATTCTTAGGAAGAGCCTTTCCTTGGTAGGGGACATCGTGCTGAGAAGGACACCCGGGTCAGCGAAAGTGAGGAAGACCCACCATCAGACGACTTGTCACAGTAACTGCAACAATGGGCCCTAACTAATGAGGATGGCACAGGGTAGGATAGGATTCAAAGCTGTTTTTAATAAGATCACTATGAATTGTGCTAGACTTAATGACTCAAAACAGAAACAACACTACTCTGATGGCCTACTAGTAAGAAATGGCATTGCCAACTCAAATGCGCAGTGTGAATGCACCATCTTCTCCGAGGGAGAAAGATGAGCAGTTTCCTTCTGTGCAACTTAATGACACTGATAACCTACTGGACAGTGAGCTATGAGTTGATCTCGACTCAACGGTACAAAACAACAATGTAACACTGACATAAAAATATCCAGATATTTTCTACTTAGTTAAAAACTCATACCAAAAAAATCATATTCAAATTGATAATTCAATTGTATAACTATCTGTGTAGATCATTCCTGATGTTTACAACATTCCCTTCCAGAAATACCTTCTCTCACTTGCCAAAGGCAAATAAATTCTTTTAATGTGGAAGAAAAGGCCGCAAAGCCAGAGGATGAAGGATGATAAATAAAAGGTAACGTCTCTGAACCGGAAACATTACCTAATTCTCCTGTGACCCAACGGCATGATCTTGGTTCTTTGTCATTTGAGAGAATGCAATCCCAATTACTTAGCTAGTGTGAGCAGAGGACAGGTTGACAAATTCTGAAATGTGTTGCTTTACAGCATAAAAACATGCAGAAATGCAAGCACCATAGTTCAAAAATCCCACCCTTGTTCCCAAGGGAAATTTGAAAACCCAGCCACCCAAAATTTATCTTTTGGTGGGTGGGAGTGTCTACTTACAATCTACTTCAAGGGTACGGCCTTTAAATAAAAAAAAAAATCTCTCTTTCCAATCTTCATGAAGAGAATGTCATGTACATATCAGTAGGGGAAAAAAAATCATAAAACTGTAATTGTTTTGAAATTTTTAAAAACTGTATTGCTATGCATAAGGTTATTTCTAGTGCTAAGTTAAATTTAATTATCAAAGTATAAGGCCACAATGTTTACATGTATAAAAGCGAGGATTAAGACCCTAAATATTAAGTTTAATTTGCAGCTCTACATGGTAGAACCTTCCGTTACATCCTTATGCTTACTTTGCTTTTTATTATTTTGGGGTTATAGAAGCAAACTGTAAGTAGCATATTGAAACGTATTTATTGGTTTAGGATAATAGCATTGCACAATCATGCACAACATATTCTCATTTCAGACCTAGTGAAAAGTGACTGATGGCTCCCTAGGCAAATTATATCCTTTGCTTAGTAGAAATTAAGTTTTAGGGCTGCAAGAAAGAAACACAATCTGTCTTTCAAAACATTTTACTGGGACTTTCTCCCTCTATCATAACTTCAGTATTAGCTAGGAAAACTTAATAATTTAAAATGTACATAAGTACTTTGTAAAGAATTGGTAAAGCATGACTTTTTAGTTGGGTGAAGAATTTAGTCACTCTTCAAAAAATTATAATTTATTTAATCTACTGACATTACCCACCATTTGTCTATTAGCATGTCCTTGTGTGGTGGTTATGCCATCAGTATTTCAGATATCAACGAGGTCACCCACGGTAGAGATGTTTCAGAATACTTCAAAATGAACACATATTAAGAAGGACCTGATAATCAATAGGAGACTGAAAATCTTATTAATAACAGCAGGATATTGCATGGAGCAGAAAGATGAGCATTTAAGACTGGAGGACAGTCCAAATAGGACAGGATAAGAGCTACCGCCTGTAAGCGTAGTCAACCGTAATGTGGCGGTGAGTTAAAGCTTTTGAGATCATCTTTGCTAGAGTGTTATAACTCATTGTGAAAAGAAATGGCAACAAACATTGAATAAAAATCAGAATATGAATGTATGAACTATAAAAATTAGGAGTTATAAAAGAAGATATAATTTTTTTCTATTTCTAGAAAGAAAACATTTTATGATAGACTGTGAGCTGAAATGGACTTGTATTAGCCATTTTTAGTCTAAAGATCGTAAAGCTTCCTATGCCATGAGTGGAAATTGAAAGGAATGGCATAGCATTCAATGTTACAAAGATCATTTTTGTATCTACTTGAGGTATACTAATTGATACGATAAATCCAAACACCTAGAGGAAATAACAGTTAATAAAATTGTTTTTTCAAATTTATATACCCAAATGAATAACTGAATATTCTATGTTCAACTTTTTGTTGATTCTATATCCTTCAAATTTCTCTTTTGTATTAGTTTATTTTATGTGTAAAATTAACTTATATTCTTTAATACTGAAACAATTTGTTTCCAAATACCAAATTATGCCCAGAAAGCATGTATGATAATTTCAATCCTTAATTAAATATTACAAGTCAATATAGTATAGCACTGGTATGTCCATTTGCTGTATAGACGTAACTCGAGGTTGCTGTGATGCTGAACACTGTGACACTGATGTGTCAAATGTGATAATGGTTACCCATGGTGGAAAGTGTTTGGTGGAGCTCCCCGATTAAACCAAGCTTGAAAGCAGGAGTGGCATTAACTTCCGAAATAGCTTGCCTCCGGAAAATCTACGAATGGGGAGAAATGATGAAAATGATATAAATGTTCAGGTCTTTCACAGGGTTGCTATGAGTCATCTAGGCTCAATGGCACTTAAGAACAACAACATAAGTAGAATTACTACTGATATAAATGAGTTTTCCATGGGCAGATTTGAAATTCAATCAACAACTACTCATTTTTCTTAGAAATCTTAATTATAATTCCCCCCAAAATAAGGAAATACAAAGCACCTTTGTTTATATTTCATTTTCTATTTTTCACTAAAGTCACTATTGAAAAATGTTTTGAACTGAGATGAAGCAATGATGCAAATACATTAAATCATACCCATTCTGGAATCTTTGAAGTACTTTCCAATTAGTGGAATTCTGTGCAATAATAATGGATACGCTTATCCCTCCCATAGATATTGAAAAGAAGATGGCTAGATAATTATGGACACTTGCATTTCATATAGTTTATCATTTGTGACATATTTTGTTGTTGCATTGTTGTAAAGCAAGGTATCGACTTTGAAATATAGGATTCTATTTTATGCTTCACCACAAACTCTCCACAAGGTCAAATTGGATTTATTGCTGCTCTGAAACATCAGAGCCTCTATAGATCATTGAAATAAAGAAAAACAACCTTGTGTAAATAGCTACAATAACAACAACCTCTAACATGCTCATAAACGTTATAACAGAATTGTGGGTAATGTCTGCCCACATTTTGTTGAGTTGTTTGGTTTGCATGTGGTGGTGTTTTAAAGACTAAAGGTTTATTATAGTAAGTAGATATCCAGATTCAATGATTATGATTTATAGTCCAAGTTCTACATGATTATATCAGATCACACTTATTAACTAAGAAGTTAAAAACTAGTAAAAATGTTTTCTATTCATTCTGAACACTTCTACCAAGAACAGGATTAAATAGAATTTTCTTCGAAAACAAATCTTGCTTACAGTGTAGTTAATTTAGTGGCAAATCAATGTCTCTCTTTCTCGCCTTTTTGGCACACGGTGCTTAGAATCTATAGTGGCATTTTCATGGCCGCCTCTAGCCTTGGAGTTGAGTCACCACTGATAGATTCATCATTTCTCAGCCTGCACACAGGGCTGGATTCCATTCCCCCTACAACCTCATCACTGTGATGGACAGTGATCATCAAAGCTGACACTAAAACTGACCTATTCGGCAATAACCCAGCCTTCCAGAATCTTACAAGCAGCGAGGAAAACGTCATGTTGTGAAGATCAAGGAGAATTTTGCCTCTATTCTTAAGAGTATCTTTTCATTGAGCCAGCGCAGGAGGAGGAGACTTAAAAGGAAGAAGCGGCCAGAATACAATGGAAAAAGAAAGAACCAACACCCTAAGCTTTATGGGAACCACTGAACAAAACTGAAACAATTCCCACTTTCCTTCCTACCACCCTCAACCACCAATTGCCTATCATTCTGTTTTTCAATTAAAAACATTTGACAGTCAAAAGAAGTCAAATATAAATTTGTCAAAAAAAAACTCAGCTTCTCAGATATTTATCTAACTCTACCTCATTTTGCCAAATTATTTCTATAAGATTTCTTTTATAGTCACATGTCTAGCAGTGTGTACAGAAAAGGGGGAGTGACAAAGCACTAAAAGTGTGCTGCTCACTGTTGTCACAAAGAACTACAACTTTGGAGATTTTCATTTAAACACAAAACTCTTGACTTCATATTCTCTAGAAGCTATTCTCTATTCTCACGTAGCATCCTAACAATTGTATTCTATGGTTTTACTTCTTAAAAATAATCAAGTTACGATTACCCAATACTCACTATTTTAGTGATCATGAATGTGCTTAGCCATCTCCAAGTTGACCCTTTAAAAGTGAACGTGTCTCCTAAATACTCTATTCACTTTTCCTATTGTCTGTAGTTCGAATGAATCTGTGACTCTGCTTTGATGACACCTCTAATGAATGTTCTAGAAGATGATGGGAAAAGAAGAAGAAAGAGTTTGTGGTTCTGTATCCCTCTGTCCCTTGCTTTTCTCACAAACTCTTTCAGCATAGCCAGATGAAGCAGAGAGAAACTCACAAGTTATTTGAATCTTTGCATTTTAGACCTCTTTGCTGCAGAAGTTTGGCCTATCGAGGTAATATATTGTGTGCAGTTCATTACCACACGACATTTTCTACTGCATGGCCCAAATTTTAATGTGGAGAAAGTCAATTCAATTTATTTGCTTTACTAGTAAATAAAGGAGCTGTGGTCATACAGTCCAAAGTGAGCTCTGCTGCTCACCCAAAGGCTTCACATCTCCAGTGGTTTGAACCCACCAGTGGATCTGAGGGAGAAAGATGAGCATTTTCCTCCCATTGTGACTTAAAGCCTCTGAAATCCAACAGAGAACAGCTATTATAAGGGCGAGAGGAAATAAATGCAACATGGAGAAGATGGTCCAATGAGCAGGAAAAGAGAACTAGGGCCAGAGATAAATGTCTCAGGTTTAGGTAAACGTCCCTCCCAACTCGGAGGTTTCTTGCTTGGTACCAGAGATAGAGAGGCCTGAAGGAAGCACAGAAACTACAGAGACCTTAAGATCCTAAAGGAAATCAGGAATCATTCACCATAAAAGCAGGAGTTACCCCTCACAATCAATCAGAAAAGACCACTAAATGGAGCAGTAAACACATTAAGAGAGAAGCCCACATAACTGCCAGTACTCAGCCCCAGATCCTAGTTCTTTCTCACTCATGAGAGCAGACCCACGACAGTGTACTTTGCTTGCCTATTCCTGTTTCTTTCTTTTTTCTCTAATAAACCTGATACTAACCACTTCCACAAGTGTCTGTCTGTGGCAACCTGTTCTGTGGAGAACTTGGTAGGTCTGTCTGAGGCCTTCTGTCCTAGGCATGTTCTTACATCATACCAAAACCAAGATCAGCATCACGTCTGAACATTTAAGAGTGGGAATCATCTTGACAGCAGTGAAATTTTTGAGTAAATAGCAAAAAGGCACAGGAAAGACATTTTTGTCAACATCGGCTGAGGTAGATCAAGGTCTTGAAATATGGAGCAATCATTTCTTAGAAAAAAATGCCACATTAAATCTACCCAGATTTTAGGGTTAATGTGAAAGTTAATACTTAAACTAGTACTTAATTTAAAGTATAACATTTTATTTAAATGGTTTCATGTTAGCTTTGATTTTAAGTTCTAGTCAACTAACCAAGTAAACTATCCAGAGTTGTTCTAATATTTACATAATTTAAATATATCAATCTTAATGTCTCAATAAAACTAAGATGTAGAAGTAGTCTTCCCTCACACATATCTAGTAATGTATTCTGTGTTTGAACTTCATTTCTAACACTATGATGTCAGATAACTATTGTAATAATCAAGACAATGAAAGGATTCACTATACATATATGACCAAGGAGACCTAGGGAAGCTCTGGGGGCATAATCTGTAGCAAACTGTGCTGTTAACTCAAAAGCTAAATATATCCCCTGAGGTTAGAATTCATCTTTGCTCTGAGTGAGGAAGATCATGTTAGGACTTGCAGCCTGGGAGACCAATGGAGACTCCACAGTGAGTTGAGTTGAAGGAACCCAAGCATAACAGTAGTTAAAATATTAGCCAGCTAACCAATAAGTCAGAGGTTTGAATCCATTAACATTTCTACAGGGTCCTCTTCCATGATGATTACCATTTTAAAGATATTATAGGAAGCTATGCTGGCTTAGTGACAAGGAGTTGGGTGCCAACCAAAAGGTGGGCTGTTCAAATCCATCAGCTGGTCTGTAGGAGAAAGATGAACATTCTCCTGTGTGATTTGTTACCTCTTAAAAACCACTGAAGGGTCACCTATGAGTCTCTTCAGACTCAACAATACTTAGCAACAGGACTGAGTGGTTTTACTATGTTCTACAGTGGCAAAAATCTGTGCTGCAATTCTGAAGGCATGCCATTCAAATCCACCAGCTACTCCACAGGAGAAGGATGGATGATCTCCTCCCGTGTCAGTAACTACCTCTAAAAACCACCGGACAGAGGGTGTCAGTTCCAGCTCAATGGTACAAAACAATACAAAAGGGTTGTTGTGAATAGAAATTGACTAAAGGGCAGTGGAATTTTTTTGTAGTATATTTGTTTACTATACTACTGTATTTGGGAGGCTGCGCTCTATGAGGAGAAATGTGGTGTCAGGATTGGTGGAAGATCTATCAACAGCCTGTGTTGTGCAGATCACACAACCCTGCTTGCTGAAACTGAGGAGGACCTGAAGCGTTTGCTGCAGAGAAGGTCAAGGACTGGAGCCTTCAATATGGATTGAGGCTCAATGTCAAGAAGACAAGATTCTCACTGCTGGATCAATTGGCAGCATCAGGATGGATGGTGAAGAGATTGAGATTGTTCACAGCTTTAGTTTGCTTGGATCCACAGTCAACACTCTTGGCAACAGCAGCCAGGAAATTAAAAGATGTATTATGATGGGAAAGTCTGCTGTTAGGGACCTCTCCAAAGTATTGAAGAGCAATGGTGTCTGTCTGGAGACTAAGGTGCACCTGATACAGGTCATGGTCTTTGCAATCACTTGTTATACATCAGAGAGTTGGACAATGACTAGGGAGGATTGAAGGAGAATTGATGCCTTTGAGCTGTGATACTGGAGAAGAGTCTTGAGGGTACCATGGACTGCTAAGTAAACAAACAGATGCATCCTGGAGAGGGTTAAACCGGGTGGCTCCTTGGAGGTAAGGATTCTGAGGCTCCGTCTGACATACTTTGGACATGTTGTAAGGAGGGACCAGTACTTGGAAAGGGACATCATGCTTGGGAGGGTGGAGGGGCGGCGCAGGAGAGGAAGGCCCTCTATGAGATGGACTGATACAGTGACTGGAGTAATAGGGATGGGTGTATCAGAGACAGTGCGATTAGCACAGGACAGAGCAGAGTTTAGGGCTGTTGTACATAGGGTCACTATGAGTTGCAAGTGACTCGCTGCCACATACCAACAACAACAGCATACTACTGTAATTGTCTTGCAAAAATGTTTTATTCTATTGAACACTGAATTATCATGAGTTGGAATGAACAGCATCCAACAACAACTATTACCATCTCTTCTGTAATATTCATTGAACATTAACTGTAGTCTAGGAAATTTTGGTGGGTAAAGAGTTGTACTGCCAATGCCCAAAGGCACAGAGTCTGAATTCTTCAGCTTCTCCAAGAGAAAAAGATGGGTAATTGCCTCCAGTGTAAATTACAGCCTCTGAAAACTCACTTGAGGGTCAGCTATGAGTTGGTTCTAACTTCATAACAACAATACCTGGATACCAACATCCTATGCTATCACATTTACTGTCTTGATAATTCCACTTTATGATTTTAAAAATCAGAAGTTTACTTTATGATTAAAAATAAAATTAAAATTAATAAATCCAGGGTATTCTATTTTTGCATAATGTTATCACTGGAGACTTTTAATCTAATAGCAAAAATTAAGAAATAAATTTAAGATTAGTACCTCAGAATATACCGTGAATACAGGAACTTTTAATTCCATTTAAAAATCCAGAAAGCTATGCATTCTGGTCCACAGTTCAGTCTCTTAGATTTATTCTCCACTATTTTTTTAAAGCCATTTTAAAGTTAACCCTACAAAATTATAGAGCATCTGATGTAAAATGATATGACTGTTAAGAGGATCTGCGGACTTATTTTCCAGGAAAACTCTCAGACTGAGAACACATAAACTTTCAAATAACATGAAATCGATCAAGACACAGAAAATTCCCCTACAGGAAATGCTTCCTGATTAAAAGTTTACATCTATTTGTGTGGTTGTCAAGGAAATTGTTTCCTAATTCTCCACTGAAATAGTAAGTGTCACAATGAAAAACTGTATACCAAAATAAGGGAGCTCTGGTGGCCAACTGGTAAGGAGTTGTGCTGGCAACCTAAAGGCAGGTGATTCGAGTCCACCTGCTGGGTCTTTCTCAAGAGAGAGGATAGTCAATCTCCACTGCAGTTCACAGCCTCTGAAAACTTAGTCAATTATGAGTTGGTTCCAACACAACAGCAATTAATATATAGTTGTTGTTAGATGTAGTTGAGTACAATTCATAGTACTCATTGTTCATAGACTCTGTGAACAACAGGTCTGAACCTTGTCCTATCCTATGCCATCCTCACACTTCCTGACACACTGGAGCTGATTGCAACAGCCACAGTGTCAACCCACTGGGTCGAAGGTCTTCCTCTCCTTCTCCAACCACCCTTCCTAACATCATGCCGTTCTCCAAGCAGTAGCCCCTCCTAGAAACATGCCCAAAGTATGTGAGGTAAACCCTCATCATTATGGTCTCCAAAGAGCACTCCAGATGCACCCTCTCCAAGACATGTCTGTTTATTCTCTTGGCTGTCCATGGGATGTTCAGTACTCTTCTACAATACCATAGCTCAAAGGCATCAGTTCTTCTTCTGTCATCCTTATTCATTGTTCAGCTCTCAGACGTACAGCAAGGGATCATAAAGAACATAGCATGAATCAGATGCACCTTAGTCATCAAATTGAAATCATTATTACTCAATAAAGAAGCTACACTGCAAACTCAAAGGCACACGGTTGAAGGCCACCACCTGCTTCATGGGAGAAAGATGGGCAATCTCCTCCTGTGTGATTAACTGCCTCTGAAAACCTGCTGGAAGGTCAGCTATGATCACTTCCAACTCTAAACAACACCACCAAAATATATTTTAAACCCAAAAATGTGGTTAAAGAATTCATGACAAATTTCAATAGCTTAATTTCTTAACATAAATACTCTCTTACAAAGCATTGTGGAAATTTAGATAAACTTGAAAGCTGGTATTTTGAATCCCTTGACATGCTTCTCTAAGTAAACATGTAAAAATAATGGAATTGAAAAAAAATTACAAATATTTACTATCTTAGGCACCAAGACTACAAAAACTTTTTTGCACAATCATTCTTTTAACTTTTTAAAAATATGGTAAATCAGAACAACTGGAAGCTCAAGATAATACTAAGGAGGGATTGTCAGAAATCAAAATTAGATAATGAACATATTAGTGGAATAGGTGAAGGTCAATGCAATCTGTATCGAATGTACAATCAGATAATATGTGCATTATAATCAACAATCAGAAATAAGACATGTATAACTGATAGAACAAGGGTAGAGAGAAAAAAGACTATGAGAGATTTTACACACAGGTGGAAACAATTGTGGAGGGTTGATAGGGACGGGAAGAGGCAGACAGAGAACAGAGCAGTGAAAGGTAGGGGACAGTGAGGTTTCAATACGCATGCTCTTGCAGTGGTAATTGTACAGTTGTGATTAAAGCTATAAGATAAAATGTATATTAGTTACTGAATGAAAACAAATGTTTTAAAGTCAAAGTTCATGACCCAGGAAAGCCAGTTTGAGGAAAAATTGACCACTGCACTGCATTAGAGGAAGATGTCATTCTTGGTAACATAGTTAGTCTGCTATGTACCATTGAGTCAAAATAGGCCTATTCTGGACCCTCCTGCAGGATTGCAAAGGTAGTAAATCCGACAGGAGACTGCCTGTTTTTCACCTACAGAGCAGCTGGTGAATTTGAACCATGTACCTTTGGATTGGTAGCTCAACTCATTACCTGTAAGCCACTAGATCTCCCTGGTAAAGGAAAATATCAGTGACATTCACAGATCACAATACATAAATAAATGCCAAAATGAGTGAACAGCCAGAAAGTTGTATGGGCTGTAGAACATAAATCTAAAATAACAAATAACAAATGAGTTCTGGCCTCAAACTTGGCAATCAGGGAGCTTAGAATCACTGTGATGTACACAAAAAAGCATTTCACTGAGAAAGAGTATAAAGAACATGATGTAAGACCAACTGGAACTGTCCATGGGGTTTTCAAGGCTGTAACTCTTTATGGGAGTGAGCTTCTACATCTTTCATGCACCGCGACTTGGTGATTTCAAACCGCTAATCTCTGGGTTAGTAGGCAAACACTTTAACCACTGTGTTACCAGGCTTCTATAATGAACAATATGAGTTGTGAATGGTAACAAACTCTTCCTGTAAGGTACAGTGTCTGATGAATAATAAAGGGACACAGAGAATAGTTTTAAAAGATAAGCAATTATAAGTTTGGAAAATTCAACACAGTACATTTGAATGGATTCTGACTCATGCTCACCCACTATCTGTTTCTGAGGTTGTAAATCTTTACAGAAGACTACCCTTCTGTCTCCCACAAGTTGGCTGGCTGTTTTGAACTGCCAACCTTTCATTTACCAAGAGGCCATTCAAATCAATTCGTTGCCATCAAGTCAGAACCAACTCAAAACTGATCCTCTGGTAGATTTTTGGAAGCTGTAAATTGTATGGGAGGAGACTGTCTACCATTCTCCCTCAGCACTAATGATGGATTTGAACCAGCTGCCTTTAGGGTAGCAGCACAAGTCCCTACAGACTATGCCACAAATTGTTAATGTATCTTCAAAAGCTACAGTAACATAAGAAATAAGGAAAATACAGGTGAATGTAATAAAATTAATAAACAAAAACAACTTACTACCATCTAATGAGATGGCTTGACACTGATTTCAGCAATGGGTTCTAGTGTGTCAGAGATGATGGTGATGGCACAAGATAGGGCAGGGTTTAGGTTGGCTGTTCATAAGGTTGCTTGGAGTCATACTCAACTCAATAACATCTAACAACAACAACAACAACAATTTTCTAGACTCATAGGGACATTAAAGGACAGAGTAGAATTGTCCTACAAGGTTTCTGAGACTTTAAGTCTTTTAGGGACTCATCTTTCTATCATAGCTGGTGGGTTCAAACTGACAACCTTGTGATTATTATCAAACTACAATCCCACCAGGACTCCTTTAGTTGAAGATATTATTTTGACTGCTACTCTTAGTGACTCTATGTACGACAGATCGGAACACCATCTTACCTTGAGCCATTTCCACATGCTCCAACATACTTTGACCTATTATGAAGATGTTGTTATGTGCCCTCGAGTCACTTGCGACTCATAACAACCCCATGTACAACATCCCTAAACCCTGTTCGGTCCTGTGCGAATCTCACTGTCTCTGACACCCCCACCCCAATTACTCCAGTCACTGAATCAATCCACCTCATAGAGGGTCTTCCCCTCCTGTGCTGTCCCTTCACCCTCCCAAGCATGATGTCCCTCTCCAAGGACCGGTATCTCCTTACAACATGTCCAAAGTATGTTAGACAAAGCCTCAGAATCCTTGCCTCCAAGGAGCAGCCCAGTTTAATCCTCTCCAGGATGAATCTGTTTGTTTCCCTAGGGTCCATGTTGAGGGTCCATGGTATCCTCAACACTCTGCGCCAGCACCACAAGTCAAAGGTATCAATTCTCCTTCTATCCTCCCTAGTACTTGTTCAATTCTAATGCATACAAGTGATTGCAAAGACCATGGCCTGTATCAGACGCACCTTAGTCTCCAGAGAGACACAATTGCTCTTCAGCACTTTGGAGAGGTCCCTAACAGCAGATTTTCCCATCGCAATACAGCTTTTAATTTCCTGGCTGCTGTTGCCAAGAGTGTTGACTGTGGATCCAAGCAAACTAAAGCCGTGAACAATCTCAATCTCTTCACCATCCATCCTGATGCTGCCAATTGGTTCTGTGGTTAGAATCTTTGTCTTCTTGCTATTAAGCCTCAATCCATATTGAAGGCTGCAGTCCTTTACCCTCTAGCATCTATAAAATGAGCCACTTTAAATTGCTTATGCAAGGCAAGCAAGTCAAAGAAATTTAAAGTGTTATAAAACTTTATAAGTTAATTATGATTGGTAAAGCAGTATATCCATCAACACTAAAGTGTAGATACCATCCAGCCTATGATCATTAAATGGTGTTGGAGGTGAGTGTTGAGAATAGAGCTCAGGGAATTCTGTGTGTCAAGTAGCTAAACTTTGTTTTTTGTAAATACAAATTCAACTCTACTTTAGTTCTTTTGCCTCATGAAGGTATAACAAACTGTATTTTCTGAAAATAACCCCACAAAACTTTCATTCATTGCCACCTAGTCAGAACCAACTCTAAGCCAATCTACCATTAGGTTTCCAAAGCTGTAAATTGTGCAAGAGGAGAGTGGGCATCTTTTCCCTGAAAAACTACTGGTGGATTCATACTGCCAGAGATTACCCTTTGGGTTAGCTATGCAGCTCCCTAAACATTAGGCCGTCAGAACTTGTTTTTCTAAAAAAAGACACAGTAATATCTCCTAGCGCTATTACTCCTATGGTGATACATGAGATCACCATAAACTGACACTGACTCTTGAGCTGGACTCCCAAAGGCACATGCTTGGAATCCACCAGCTGCTCAGCAAGAGGATGAACTATCTCCTGTAGTGGAATTGACTGCCTTTGAAGACCTGCTGGAGGGTCAGCTATGGGTTGGTTCCAACTTGATAGTGTTTAACAACAACCACGACAGCAACGGGAGTTGAGGGTTTTTTGGTACAGGCTTTTCTCATAACTTCATCACTTCAATGCTGCTTTACTTTTCTTATAACTTCATCACTTCAATGCTCATTCCAGAAGCAATTGCCTCTATTGCTGCACGTCATTGTAGACTACCAGCATCATCACAGTTAATAGAGCCTCTGCTTGGCTCTTGAGCGAAGCTCACTCTGAAACGTGACCACTTTGCTGTAATGAATTTCAGTTCTGAGAAATAGTAACTTAAAGAGAAACTGAGGATCTAAGCCTTCAGCCCCAATTTAGCTTTGAGTGAAGAGTCAACTCCACCTAGGTTTCCAGCTACGTGAAGGAACCGTGGCGGAATTGAATTTTCCATTCCAGTTGAGCCAACTCTGCTTACACTGCATGAAGCAAGATGAGACTTTTCCACAAGTAAATACATGAGTAAAATGAATGGTTGCTATTTTGAGCTACGACGTAGGTAATGAGATCAGAAGAATCATGGTATGTGGTTTGGAAATGAAGAATTAAATCAATTTCTAAGAAACAGGAATATATATATATATTC
>NW_006399864.1:3144151-3162148 GCF_000299155.1 Elephantulus edwardii
TAAAACATTTAAAAGAATTATTAATAAAAATATCATCTAATTCATCATTTTCTAAATAAGAATCTGGTATTACTTGTTAAAAGGAATTTGTCTTCTGGAAATGAGTCAAATTGCTATCATTTCAATTTGTGGTTAAAATTCATTTTAGAAACATAATCCTGATTTACCATAGAAGATGATGCATTCTGAAAACATATTTCATGCTGAAATTAAAGCATTTAATACAAAAACCTAGTTTTATTCACAGTTGTACTTAGAGGTAAAGTCTCGAATGCTTGCTTACATTTATGTTTAAAAAGGGAAAATATAGAGTGAAGTTAATGATAATTTTTCTCATACTTTTACTTTGAAGTTAATATTTGAAGAAAACACAAAATAAGTTTCACAATCATAAAAAAGTAGAAAGATTTGTGAAAACTTCCAAGGTTCCAAATTCATAGGTGCCCTCGTAACAATGAGTTACATTCTGGGCAGCTAAC
The DNA here is from genome assembly GCF_000299155.1 of Elephantulus edwardii. Taxonomy (NCBI): domain Eukaryota; kingdom Metazoa; phylum Chordata; class Mammalia; order Macroscelidea; family Macroscelididae; genus Elephantulus; species Elephantulus edwardii. The sequence continues at coordinate 3,144,631 of NW_006399864.1, forward strand.
CAACAGACTGTCAGTTCAAAATCCAGCAGTTACTGTACAGGAGAAAGATGAACAATCTCCTTCCATAAATTTTTACCCCCTAAGAGACTTGATAAAGGATTAAAAACCTCGTACAGGAACCTTAGAGATTTGATAAAGGAACACTTAATTATGTTTACCACTGTACCCATAGGCAGAATCATGATGGATGGAGGGGAGATTAAAACTGTCAACAGCTTCATCTTGCTTGGATCCACAATTAACACCCTTTGTCTGGGCATTCAGGAAACAAGGAGGCACACGGCACTACGTAATTCTGCAGTAAGGGACCTTTCCTAAGTATTGAGGAGTAGTGATGTCAGCGTGATTACTAAGGTGTGTCTGATTCAGGACATAATCTTTCCGATTACTTGCTATGCATCTGAGACCTGGACAATGAATAAGGATGACAGGAAAAGAATTGATGCCTTTGAGTTGTGGTGTTGAAGAAGAACACTGAACATCCGATACACGGCCAAGAGAATGAAGAGATAGATATATTTTGGAGAGGGTGCAGCCAGAGTGCTCTTGTAGAGGCAAGAATGATGAGGCTTCAACTCTCATACATTGGTCATGTTGCTCGGAGGAGGACATGATGTTGTGAAGGGTGGAGTTTCAGTGAGTGATAGAAAGACCCTCAACCAGGTGGACTGACACAGAGACTGCTGCAATGGGCAAGAAGTATGAAGAAAGTACAGGATAGAACGGGGTTCAGATATTTTGTTCATAGGGTCTCTATGAGTGATACTCAACTCAATGACACCTACCAGCAATAACAACAACAATTATATTGATACAAAACATACAGCTAGTCTAAGAAGCTGTTATTTAAACAGAGATCAAGGGTTAAAATCAGTAAGGGTGTGTGTCAGGGTTGTATCCTTTCTCCATTTTCACTCTGTACTCTGAGCAAATTACTGGGGAAGCTAGACTCTGTAAGGAAGAATATGGCATCAGGATCAGAGGAAAGACTCATCAACAACTAGAGTTGCACAAATACAATTTCGTTTGCTGAAAGTGTAGAGGACTTGAAGCACTTGCTGCAGACTATCAAAGACTATCCTTCAGTATGGATTGCATCTCAATATGAAGAATGGGCAAATTTGCACTGGGGAAATCTGTAGTCAGGGAAATCTCCATAGAATTGAGGAGCAATGATGTCACTTTTAGGACTAAGTTGTACCTGATTCAGAGAGCTAGACAATGAAGAAGAGATGACTTTGAGATGTGGTGCTGGAGAAAAGTATTGAACATACAGTAGATTCCCAAGAGAACAAACTAGATTGTCCTGGAGAGGGTGAAACCTGGTTGCTCCTAGGAGGCAAGGATTTTGAAACTCTCTCTCACATACTACATGCATGTTTCAGGAAGGACCAGTCCTTGGAGAAGGATATCATGTGTGGAAAGGTGGAGAGAACAACAGATCTGAGCCTATCCTGTGCCATCATCATGGCCTCCATCTTGCTCAAGCTCATAGCTATAATCACTGTGTCAATCCATTTCGTCTCTTTTTCTATGACTTTCTATCTTTCTTAGCATGTTATCTTTCTCAAGAACTGGCCCCGCTTGAGAACATGTCCAAAGTGTATGAGATGAAGATTCATCATCTTTATCATCATGAGTCCAAATCACATGTTGTTGTTCTTATGTGCCGTTGAGTCACTTGCAATTCATAGCGACCCTATGGACAACAGCCCTAAACCCTGCTCTATCCTGTGTCAATCTCACTGCCTCTGACACACCCATCCTGATTACCCCAGTCCCTGAGTCAATCCACCTCATAGACGGTCTTCCCCTCCTGTGCTGTCCCTCCGCCCTACCAAGCATGATGTCCCTCTCCGAGGACCTTTTCCTCCTTACAATATGTCCAAAGTATGTCAGACAGAGCCTCAGAATCCTTGCCTCCAAGGAGCAGCCTGATTTAACCCCTCCAGGATGAATCTGTTTGTTTCCTTGGCAGTCCAGGGTACATTCAATACTCTTCTCCAGCACCACAGCTCAGAGACATCAATTATCCTTCTATCCTCCTTAGTCATTGTCCAACTCTCTGATGCATAACAAGTGATTGCAAAGACCATAGCCTATATCAGACTCACCTTAGTCTCCAGAGTGACACCATTGCTCTTCAGTACCCTGGAGAGGTCCCTAACAGCAGACTTTCCCATTGCAATATGTTTTTTGATTTCCTGGCTACTGGTATCAAGAATGTTGACAGTGGAGCCAAGCAGACTAAAGTTGTTAACAATCTCAATCTCTTCATCATCCATTCTGATGCTGCCAATTGGTCCAGTGGTGAGAATCTTTGTCTTCTTGACAGTGAACCTCAATCCACACTGAAGGCTGCATAGAAAAACTTAATTTTTTATTACTACTAATTATTGTGAAAATTTACAGACTTTGGATTTCCATTCACTCATTGTTGCACTTTTCTCCCTGCCCAAACTCCCCTCTCCCCCAGTTCACTCTTTTCTTTAAAAAGCAAAAGAAAAATTCTTTCATTGCTATACAATTCCTTCCCCCAAGTCCACTCCACTATGCAGCCTTCATTCTGGACTCTGTCATGACAATAATATCTAATCATATATCCCTTTTAAACAGTCCTTTCCTGCATCTGTTTCAATGCAGTGTACATAATTTATCCCATCTTTCTCAGTCTCCCCACAACCCCAATGTCTGTCCCATTTTACAACAGTGGTACTATGCAGTATTTGTCCTTTTGTGACTGATATTTCACTCAGCATAATGTCCTCCAGGCTCACCCATTTTGTATAATATTGCATGAGTTCCTTGTTTTTCAATGCTGCATAGTATTCCATTGTGTGAATACACCACAGCTTCTCTAGCCATTTGTTTGCTGATGGGCACTTAGGTTGTTTCCACCTCTTTACTAGTATGAACAAAGCCATGATAAACATGGGCGTGTATATGAGGAAAACTTAATTTTAAGAAAAATGAAAGTGTGTAATGCATATTCTCTAGTCACAACATAAAAAAAAAGGAAATGTAGTAGAAGCAGCTGAGTGAAAAACTAACATTCTCCCAAATTATTCTTGGACCAGTGTATACTGTTTCTTAGAATGTTATTAATGAACACTTCATATAAAAATTAGGATGGGATATAGCTAACACAACCTCTTGTTCTCATGGCCATGGAGTCAGAACTCACTCCAAGAGACCCTTCAGCAAGTTTTCAGAGACTGTAAACCACATGGGAAGAGATAAGCCCATCCCATGGAGCAGCTGTGGGTTTGAACTGCCTGCCTTTTCGGTTGGCAGCTCAACTCCTTACCCATTGACGACCAGAGCCCCTTGCCAAAACAATTGTCAAATATACCTATGACAATCAATATATAGACTTCTAAAGAAGAAGAAAAAATAACCCTAAGTGAACTCAGTCATTTGCATTTATTTTCTATGAATAATGTAATGTATCCTTAATTTGAAAAAATCCATCAGGCAATTTTTCTTATGAATAAAGGTTAACACAGATTATGAAAATTCAATAAAGCAGTACAGTATAATGAAAATTATAAATAAAGACATTAATGCTGATTTAAAGTTAAGAAATTTATTAGAGTAATTTATTACACAAAAGGGTAGGTTAAAATCATGAGATTATTGAAATTATTTCAATAGAGGTTAAGATTGTGTTTTAATAAAATTGAATGGCTCAAAAAGAATTTAATAATTTTAGGATCAAGTTATACTTCCTTGACAGAATTTTTAGTGTAAACTTTCCAACAAATATCCAAGTGGAATGTACTGTTGTGCATTTTAAATAATAAAATCATGAAGCAAAGATCTTACCAGTAATATCAAGTTTTTTTGCATTTAAATGTGTGCATAATAACCCATTTCATCAATTTCTATTGATAGGTCTTAATGTAGTTTAGTAGACAATGTCAAATTTCATTTGAATTAAGTCTAGTCATTTCTACTTTAACAGCAATGTATGAAAGGGCTTATTTGAATATACCTTAATTAATTGAATATACTTTAAGCTATGTTTTTTAAATAGGAGGAAAATGGACGCAGCCCTCCATGGTGATTTGCAGCCTCAGAAACACAATGGAGTGTCAGCCACTATGAGTTTGAGGTTTTTATTTTATGATTCTTTTCTATTTGATTGTTGCTATTGTTGTTTTTGTTGTTATTAATATAGACATTATTTCATCAAAAATACAGTTAAAATAGCACAAATAACTCACTGCTTACTTGTCAGCTTGTTCTACTGTTGTGGTTCATGTATTATTATTTTTTTAATATATATATTAGAAGTTCTACCACTAGAATTTGAAATACCTACAGGGTTACCTGTGGTGGATAGGTTTCATTGTACTTTCCTAAGAACTTCCTAGGAGACAGACCTGGATATCTATTTCTAAAATAATTGGCAAATGAAAACCCGTTGAATGTTGTCTGATACAGTGCTGAAAAATGAGCCAATAAGGTTGGAAGATACCTAAAATACAACTGAGGAAGAGCTTCCCAAAGACACAAGCAAGTAAGTGTTGGAGGATGTGCAGCCAGAATGCTCCTCAGAAGCACGAATGGTGGTTCATCCTCTCACATACTGTGCACATGTTATCAGAAGGGGTCAGTCTCAGGACGAACACAGCCTTCTTTGTAAAATAGATAGGTCATCAAAAAAGAGCAAGACTTTTGTCATACGTTGAATTGTGCCCGCCCCCAAAAAAAATATGTGCATTCAGAAGCTGTAATGATCCCCTAAGATATGATAAAATAGAAGGTTTAAGGATGGAATGCAACTGGCTTTAACCCCATCACAACTTTAATGAGACCTGAAGGGGAGTTTCTCTAGGCCATGGCTAGTACTGGTGGCCCCCTCCATAAGGAGTTGTTCTGCTAACCCGAAGGACAAGCCCGCCCGGTGATTGAAATCCACTAGAGAAATATGGCCAATCTTCCATATGATTCACAACCTCAGAAAACCAAGGGCGCATGAGCTATGAGACCTCCAACTCACAATGGCAGCAAGTTGAGTGTGAAAGAAAACGCGAGGAAAATGTAATGAGAAAGGCTATCTCAGGAAAATTAAGAAGGAATAGTCAAAAACAGAGGACATCTTTTTGGACCCAAGATCCCGGCACAAGGCAGGTCCTTGAAAGTTGGGGAGATCAAGACTCAGAGATTTTCAAGGAACGTAAGAGCTGTGGACATTGAAAGAAACAAAGATAATCACAATCACCAGAGAGACAGCAGTTTACCCTGGAGCTAGTCCCTTCTATTTGGACTTCTAGCCTCCTAGACTGTCACAGAATGAGTGGATTTCTATTTCTTAAAGCCAACTATTTGTGGTACCACTGTTACAGCAGGGCTAGATGTCGGAGACAGTCCCAACAAGGTGGATGGCCATTGTGGCTTCAACAAGCAAACCAACGATTGTGAAGATGCAGGATGATGAAGACCACACTGTCCTATTGTATCTACAGCACGTAACAACAACATGGCACAGAGCCAGGAACTACATTAGGAAGTAAACATACTGGAGACGAAAGAATAGACATAATCAGTTTTGGAATTTAGGAATATATAATCACATTTTTATGGTAAGGATAGAGAGATAAAAGAAAAAATAGTGCTTTACGATTTTATTAACCATGAAAATAAAATTAGCTTCCTTCATTATGCAAAATAAATGCCAAAAAAGGGTTAAATATAAGAAATAAAATCATGAAGAATACAGAAGAAGAAAAAAAAATGCAAAACAAAAACTCAAACACCCCTGCACCCAATTACTTTAGGGATATTTTTTTCAAACCAAAAGGAAAATCTTAAAAGCTTTGCTAAATATAGCAAAAGAAATAATATAGAAAAGTTTCAGCACCAAAAACGTCATAAAAAATAAAAATGATGTGACAAAAATATTTGCAACAGATGAGGCAAAGAGTTTTCTGAATAAATAAATAAATAGAGAGAGCTCAAGAGCACATTAATCATTATATACTAGGCCATTAATAGAAAAGCTGGGGATTTTAATCAACCAGCCACTCTGAGCAAGATATGTTGTTGTTGTTGTTGTTGTGTGCCATTGAGTCGACTACAACTCATAGTGACCCTATGAACAATGGCTCTGAATCTGTCCTGTCCTAAACCAGCCTTACCATCTCTGACACACCTGATCTCTTTGCCACAGTCGCTGTTTAAATCGATCTCATCCAGGGTCCTCCTCTCCTACACTGAAACTCTACCCTTCCAAACATAATTTCCTTTTCCAAAGACTGTTCCTCTCTGTTGACATGCCCAAAGTATGCAAGACAGAGAAGCAAACTAATTTCACCCTCTCCAGGACAGACATTTTTGTTTTCTTGGCAGCCCATGGTATGCTCAATACTCTTCTCCAGCACCACAACTCAAAGGCATAGATTCTTCTTCTGTCATCCTTTGCCATTGTTCAGCTCTCAGATGCATAACAAACAATTGAGAAAACCATGGCCCAGATCAGGCACACCTTAGTTTCTAAACTGATATCATGGCTTTTTATTACTCTGAACAGATTCTTGATAGCAGATTTTCCTCATGCAACTCATCTTGATTTTCTAACTGCTGGTGTCAAGAGTGTTGATTGTGCATCCAACCAAGATGCCTTCTAATTGAAGTTCATAGCTACCCTATGGACAGTGAATCAGAAGCTTGACCTACCCTGCATAAGCCCGATCTTTGACATGCTCGAGCCCATTATCATAGTCACTATGTCAAACACTTGTTCAGAGTCTTATTCTCTTTCTCTAATCTTTTAACTTTCCCAGCATAATCTCAAAAACCTGAGAGTTGCCATATCCTAGAATTGACTTGATGGTAATGGTTTGGTTTGGTTTTAATGTTAAAAGAAAAGGCGTAATTCAAAGAAGAAGAGATAGGAATATTAATCTTGAAACCATGTTCCATTTCACTTCTAATCAGAGTTAAATTTGAAATCAGAATCAAATAATTTAAAAAGATAAACAAGCTTTATGAATGTGGGTAGAATGGTGTTTTGGTGAATAATCAGTGTAAGTGGAAAATAATTTATGAACAAAGATTAAATTTATGTCAATTAGAAAAATAATTATGTTCTCTGAAATTTTATTGGTACTTCAAACTTTTAAATAACATCTGTTAATATGAAATTAGAAAAATAATAGCAATGTACTCTGAAATTTTACTGGAAATAACATATCTGATAATAAAGAAGAATCAATTGGATTTTTGAAGTACTATCCATAAAAAATGCCCATTAAAGTAAGATTTAACAACATACAAACATGTTCCCACTCTGTTAGTAGTGAAAAATCAGGTTATAGATAGGAAAGTATAGTCTTTTCTCAATTTGGTAATAAAAAATAAATCATACACATGTTGTTAGGTGCCATCAAGCCAAATACCACCAATAGTGCTCTTATGAAAAAAAGATCTGAACCTTGCACTATCCTTACGATCTCTGTCATGATCAAGTCCACGGCAGTTCTCACTGTGTCAATCCATCTTGTGAAGGGTCTTCTTCTCTTTCACTGACTCTTTACCATTCCCTCCATGGTATCTTCCTCCAAAGATGTCTTTCCTCCTGAAAATATACCCAAAATATTTGAGACAAATTTGATCATCCTTGTCTCTAAGGAGAAATCTGCTTGTACTTCCTCTAAGATAACTTTGATTGAATTTGGCTGTTGATGGAATATTCAGTCCTCTTCTCCAACACCACAATCCAAAGGTATCAATTCTTCTTTGGTCATCCTTTTTCATTGTCAAACTTTCACATATGTAGGAAGCAATTGAAAATATCCAAAGGTGGGTCAAGTGCACCTTAGCCTTTAAGCTGACATCCTAGCTCTAAGCACTTTGGAGATGTCCTTGACAGCAGATTTTCCAGGGCAGCACATCTGTTGTCATCTTGACTGCTGCTACTGTGGGTGTTGATCGTGGATCCAAGTAAAATGAAATCATTGACAACTTCAGTCTTTTCTCTATTTGTCATGATCTTGCCTATTGGTTCAGTAATTAGGAGTTTTGTTTTCTTAGTGTTGAAATATAATCCATATTGAGGCTGTAGCTGTGATATTTCAAAACAAGTGTTTCAAGTCTTCTGTGCTTTCCTCAAGCAAAAATATGCGATCTGTATAACTCAGGTTGTTGACAAGTCTTCCTCTAATATTGATTCCCGCACTCTTCTTCATACATTCTTTTTACATAGCTTCTACAATTATTTGCTCAGATTACAAATTGTAGATGTGGAGAAGAAATACAACACTCATATACACAATTCTTCATTTTAAATCATGCAATGTTCTCTTTCTCTATTCAGACAACAGATTCCTGGTCTACATATAGGTTTCACAAAAGCATAATTAAGTGTTTTGAGACTCCTGTTCTTCTCAATATCATTCATAATTTATTATGATCCAAAAATTCAAATGTCATTGCATAATCAAGGAAATATAAATCAGCCCAGACCCATCTGACTTCAGTAAAGGTATCCCTTGTGCTATTGCCTCTTCTAAATCCACTTTGCATTTCTGTCAGTTGCCTGTCAATGCATTGTTCCAGTCTTTTTAAAATAACCTTTAGCAATATTTACTTGCATATACTGTTAGTGATATTGGTCATTTATTTCTATATTCTGTTGGATCATTTTTTTTTAATGGAAACAAATATGGATCTCTTCCCTTCAATTGGCCAGGCAACTGTCCTCCATATTTGTTGACAGAGACTAACAATCTCATTAGTCCCTAAGTGCAGACTTTCCCAGTATAACACATCTCCTGATCTCCTGACTGCTGCCGCCAAATGTGTGGATTGTGGATCCCAGTAAGATGAAACTATTGGCAATTTGAATATTTTCTACATACAGAGTCATTATACCAAAAAGAAATAGCTGACTCAGAAGAATTTCAAGAAACCACATATGATCAAGAGGCAATGGTGATGAAGGAGGAAGTTCAGGCTGCTCTGAGGACTTGGCAAAAAACAAAGCCCCAGAAATTGAAGGAGTACCGACTGATGTATTTCAACAGATGCTGCCCTGGATGTGCTTACCAAATTGTGCCACGAAATCTGAGAGACAACAGGGCTCAGAGCTGCTGTATATAGGGTCGCTATGGGTTGCAGGCAACTTGACAACACGTAACAACATCATGATGTTGCTTTATTTGTCCAGAGGTGAAGATTGTTATTTTCATGACTTTGGGGTGCAATTCATAGTGAGGACTGTAGTAATTAATCTTCTGCGGTGAGTACTTCAAGTTCTCCTCACTTTCAGCAAGCAAGATGTATCATCTGCATAACAAAGGTTGTTATTGTTTTTAAGTGCTGTCCAGTCTTAGGTGATTCATAGTCACCTTATGAATGAAAGACCTGAACACTGGTATAACTTTCATCATTTCTCCATGTACTTATGGTTTCCGGAGGAAAGCTATTTCAGAAGTGGATTCTACTCCTTCTTCCAAGCTTGTTTAATTGGGGAGCTCCACAAAACCCTATCCACCATGGGTCAACGACCATTAATGCATTTGACACATCAGTGTCACAGCGTTCAGCTTCACTGCAACCACCAGTTACCTCTATATAGCAAGTGGAAAGACCAGGGCTACATGACCTAGAAGAATGTTTGACCAAAAACAATTAAAAACAGGCCTGAGGGCCACAGATTAAAGTCACCCACCTTTGGCTTCGTAGCATCACTTTCTGTGCACTAGGCCAACTGATCTCTCTCTGTGCTGTTGTTGTTGTTAAGGGCCGTCATTGGAGCAATAATTGCTTCCTTAATAACACTGCAGCAGGTCAGTTCACTGCAGGAAGCAGGATCACATTCAGCACAGAGCCTTAAAGAGACTGTCTAATAAAAATACAATTTGCAGAAGTGTGGAGAGGTAATGGGACCAACTAGTGATTCTGAGGACCCGGAGACTAGCATATTTGAAGGTTCTTATGCCCAAAGAACATTGTTTGGTGCCAGATCTGAATCCTGCCCTATCCTGTGCCATCTTCACTGTCTCTGACACAGTTGAGCCCATTGTTACAGTCATCATGTCAGTTCCTCTCATAAGTGGCTTTCCTCTCTTCCACTACCCTCCACCTTCCCAAGCATAGTAACCCTTTCCAAAAAAATGGCCTTTTCTATCAACATATCCAAAATATGTGAGACAATGCTTCACCTTGCCTCCAAGGGGCACCTTAGATTCTTCTTCCTCCAAAATATATCAGTTGCACATATAAGTTTGTTCTTTTGGAAGTCCATGAATTATTCATTACTCTTCTTCAGCACCATGACTCAAAGGCATCAAACATTTTTCTATCATCTTCATCTGTTGTCCAGATTTCAGAAGCATATCAAGTAAGTGAAAAGACCATTGTTTGAATCAGGCATACCTTAGTGCTGAAACTGATATCATTACTCCTCAATAATTTGAAGAAGTCAGTGAATACAAACATTCCCAGTGCAATATTTCTCCTGACTGCTGGTACGAAAGGTGTTGACTGTGGATCCAAGTAAGATAGATTCATTGACAGTTTCAGCTATTTTTCCAACTACCATTGTGTTGCCTATTGGTCCAGTGAAAAGAACTTTGTTTTCTTGGTGTTGATATGTAATTTACATGGAAGGCTGTATTCTTTGATCTTCTGCAACAAGCGCTTTAAGTCCTTCGCACTTTCAGCAAGAAAGGTTATGCCAATAAGGAATAGAGATGTTCATTATAAAAGAAAGTAACAATCCTTCCACCTCCACCACTTAAGAGATGCAAGGAGTCATTGTGCAGGGCCTGTTCACAGATGCTCTAACTGTGCAGGATCAGCTTGCTTCTGCTAAGAGATTTTCAGAAATTACCCCAAACCTTCTACCTTCTTCAGCCACCGCTGCACTGCTATACTCTGGATATTCTTTTCTCTTGCAATTAGCTGCCTAATTGTCTACTTCTGAAAAACTAATTTCAAGCATTCTGCAGTTTTTTATAAAAATATATTGTTGAGCTTTTGATAAATATTTGTTATAGTTGCTGTTCGGTGCCATTGAGTCTACTAGCACTCATTGCTACCCTAAAGACGACGAATCTGAAATCTGTGTCCTGTGCCATCCTCACAATATGCCCTGCGGGTTCCCACTTTTATGATCACTGTGTTGGTCCATCTGAGGAGATTGTCCTCTCTATTGCTATATTTCTCTCTTTTCTGGCATGATGTCTTTCCCTAGACCTCACTACTCCTGCTAACATGCCCGAAATAAGTGAAACAAAGTCCTTCTTGCCTTTAAGGACCCTTGTTGCACTTTCTCCAAGACAAATTAATTTGTTCTTTTGGCATTCAGTGGGATAGTAAATCCTCTTCTCTATCACCACAATTCAGTGACATCAATTCTTTTTCTGTCATCCTTATTCATTGTCCAGCTTTCAGATGTATAGGAAGCAATGGCCAAAGCCTGGGTCAACACACTTTAGTCTTTGAACTGGTATCATTATCCTTTAACATTTTGGAGAATCTTGATGGCATATTTTCCCAATGCAAAATATCTTTTGATTCATTGATATTACCATGAGTGGTAATTGTAGATCCAGATAAAAATGAAATTGTTGACAACTTCAATTTTGTTCTCTATCGTGATATTGTTTGTTGGTCCAGTGGTGAGGATTTTAATTTTTTTAAATGTAATCCACACTTAACAATGAGTTAAATTTCTATTTGCTAATCTGTATAAATTGTTCAGGAACATTTTTACCATTATCACAATGTGCCAGCATTCTCCTAAACTCTCTTCTGTGTGTTTCATTTGCAGAAGTTTAGTTTTTCAGTGCCTTTACCTTCCCATCCTTGTTTTTTGAGTAATTGCTGACATTTTGATGTCATACATATTATTTTCTACCTCTTTTCCAAGAATTCTATGATCTTAGCATTTTAATTCTACCTACTCTTGAAAACTCGTTCCATTTTTCGAGCTTACTGTCAAGGACTATAAATGATTGGTTTTATACTACTTGCAAGCTAAGAAGTCATCCTGCCGAATCATGGATGCTGAGAGAACACACAAGCTTCTTGGATCCAAGATGAAGAAGACTTCTACTACCCACAGCAGTAATGGTGGCAGAGTATCAAGATGTTTTCACTGGGTCCCCAGCCCTGATTCCCACAGTTGATCAAATTACTCCTCCACATTTATACAAGTGTGCTACCATAGAGGAGCTTCAAACTTGGTAACCTAAATCTTTCAAATCGGGCACTGAGTATGCTCATCACAGGAAAGATATTATGTTTATTTTGTTAACCAGTAAACATACCAGCCCTTTACTCTGAAGAAGACATTATCTCTATTTTTTAGTTTTGCTATCATTCCAAAGAAGGGTGCCCCAACAGAGTGTGGAAATTATCGAACAATATCATTAATATCACATGCAAGCAAGATTCTGCTGAAAATTATCCAAAAAAGTTTGGAACAATATGTCAACAGAGAACTGACAGATATACAGGCTGGATTTAGAGGAGGTTGTGGTACTAGGGATATTATAGCTAATGTTAGATGGATCTTGGCAGAAAGCAAAGAATACCAGAAGAATGTCTATCTGTGCTTCCTTCACTATGCAAAGGCTTTTGACTGTGTGGATCACAGCAAGCTGTGGCTGACTCGGAGAAGAATGGGAATCCCAGAACATTTGATTATGCTAATGTGAAACTTATACTTGGACCAAGAGGCAGTTGTCAGGACAGAGCAGGGTAACACTGTATGGTTCAAAATCAAGAAGGGGGTCCATCAGGAATGTATTCTGTCTCCATACCTTTTCAATCTGTAGGAAGAACAGATAATCCGAGACGCTGGGCTGTACAAAGAGGAATGTGGCATCAGGATTGGTGGAAGAGTCATCAACAATCTGTGTTATGTAGATGACGCAACCCTGCTTGCTGAAACTGAAGAGGACCTGAAGCGCTTGCTGCAGAAGGTCAAGGACTGCAGCCTCCTATATGGATTGAAGCTCAACATCAAGAAAAAAAAGATTCTCACCACTGGGCCAATTGGCAGCATCAGTATGGATGGTGAAGAAATTGAGATAGTTAACAGTTTTAGTTTACTTGGCTCCACAGTCAACACTCTTGGTAACAGCAGCCAGGAAATCAGGAGACGAATTGCATTGGGAAAGTCAACTGTGAGGAGCCTCTCAAGAGTACTGAAGAGCAATGACACCAGGCTGGAGACTAAAGTGCCCCTGATCCAGGCTATAGTCGTCACAATTACGTGCTATGCATCTGAGAGGTGGACAGTGAATATGGATGACAGAAAGATAATTGATGCCTTTGAGCTGGAGAAGAATGTTGAATATACCATGGACTGCTAGGAGAACAAACAGGTTTGTCCTGGAGAAGGTGAAGCTGGGAAGCTCCTTGGAGTCAAGGATCCTGAAGCTTTGTCTGACATACTTTGGGCATATTGCAAGGAGGGACTGGTCCTTGGAGAGGGACATCATGTTTGGCAGAATGGAGGGGCGGCGAAGGAGCGGAAGACCTTCGATGAGATGGCTCGATTCTGTGAGTGGAGAGGTGGGAATGAGTGCATTTGAGATGGCTAGGTTGCACAGGATAGAACAGTGTTTAGAGCTCTTGTACATAGGGTCACTATGAGTTGCAAATGACTTGAGGGCACATAACAACAACCACCACCACCACCACTTAACCACCCTTGAAAAGACAGTCTACAACAAAATACACTCCAGGGTTCTATTCTTTTCAAAAACTGAGCAATTCTGTGCAGAATTTTCCCCAACACTCCTCTCTCTCTATCCAGGCTGTCAAAGAAACACTGCTGTAAAAAGGCCTTTATTTGGGTTAAGAGGTTTTACTATCTGCATCATCACGTTTTGTTTTTACAGGGTTGGGATCACCAGCTTACAAACAAACTCGTACAACTCTCTTTAAAAATAATAGTCTATTTTTTATTTATTTAAAAAAATTGTTGCTATTTTAACAAATGTTTACAGAAAGGTTAGGTTTTTATTAAAAAATAATAATAGCCTAAATTCACTTCCATCTACCACTCAAACTCTTTCACCCTTTTAAGGGAGCTCTGGTGGTACAGCCCATAGCAAGTTGCCCTGCAAACCCAGAAGCTGTATTTCTCCATGATTGAAATCCACCAGCAGCCCCACTGAAGACAAATGAGAAGTCTCCTCCTGCTGTGATTTACAACTTTAGGGAAGCAATGGGGGTTCACATGAGTCAGAACAGGCTGAGCAGAATGAGTCTGCGAGGGAGTGAATGCTCCTCTTCTGGGGAAAATGTTAGCAAATAAATGGATTACACTTGCTCACTATACTCTTCTAGATCTCCTATATTCTAGTGGACCCCAGGTTCAATGTTGTTGTCTTCATGTAAATTTGAGCTAAAACCAACCCATAACTGACTCTCCAGCAGGTTTCCAAATCATTCTTCAATTCTTCTTCTCAAATCAGTCCAGTAAAGCGGCATGTGTGTTGCACAGATTTTTTTCCTACTTACTTCATCTGAATCTACCTGAGCATATTCAGAACAGTCAACATCATTTCTTCTAACAAATTCTAATCTAGTTTCTATGAGACCAGCGCTTTCTTTCTTTTTTTTTCCTTTGAGACCAGTACTTTCAGAGATATCTCTTTAAATATGTCTTCTTAAGCCCTTTGTCCCTTTGAGAAATCTTCCTTTTCTGTCCACAAGGATGGCTTCGTGATCATGCGTGACCACTCAAGGTCATGCTCCTGCAAGGGCCTCGTGCTTAAAGTTCTCCTGTCCCAATCTGAAAGGTCTTAACATGTTTTAGCAAGAAGCTCTGCATTTTCTTTTTCATTGGGCTCCACAAATTATCCAGGTCTATGGGTTTAAAAACCTTCTACATTCTGGAAACTTCATTACATTTTTTCAAATAGACTTTTCCTTTGATTTGCTCATGTTGTCACGTCTCTCCACCTGGATGACTAATGGGCATCTCAGATTTTATATGTTCAAATAAAAGTTCTTGATTTTACCTTCTCTGCAAAATTTCCCTCTTCAAAATTTTCTCCATTATCTGTAAATGACATGACCATCCATCAAACGGAGATGTTAGCTTTTATGTCTCCCTGTTCTCAGCTTTATTTTAAGTCAACAGGTAAACCCTGTCAACCCCACTTTTAACCTATTTCTTGAAAGTGTTTACATGTTGATATATCCACTGCCTCTATCAATCATCTAGTTCTTGATATCATCTTTGTTAGCACCTACTTTGGATTCCTTTACTCCACTCATGTTTCTCTACAATTTATTCTCTCTTGAATATCAATTGCAGGAGAAAGATGAGTTATCTCCTCCAGTATGATTTACAGCCCCTGAAAACCCACTGAAGGGCAAGCTAGGAGTCGGGTTTGATTCAACAGCACGTAACAGCAGAACACTAAAGATCTTTTAAAAAATTATTTTTCAAAATGCACCAATGAATGAATTAAAATAAAAAAAATATTTTCCAAAACCTTGTTTGGAATTACAAATATAGTAGTAAAAGTGGTAAAAAGACATTTCTATAAATCTCTTCCCCAGATTGCTCAAATCAAGGCATTTTTGGCAGTTCATTATTTACTTTTATAATTATATATATATAAATCAATATCTTTAATACGCATACAAATTACAAGATTTCCAAAAGGTTTTTTCCCTAATATCATTTGAGAGCAAACTGTAGACTTACACACCATTATCCCTAACATAGCAGTGTATATTTCTCTAAAACTAGAATATACTTCCAATTAATCACAATCAAGGACTTAATACTACTATATTATTATTATCTAGATAATCTACAGATCTTATTAAAATTTAATCAATTGTTATAGCCATCTTCAGATCACATTTTGCATTCATCTATCTGGTGGCCTAGTGGCAAAAAGCTGTGTTGCAATTCCCAAGACACACAGTTTGAGGCTACCAGCTGCTTCACGGGAGAAGGACAAATAATCTCCTCGCATGCAATTAACTACTTCTGAAAAGCCACCAGTGGGTCAGCTATGGGTCAGTTCCAACTCTACAGTACAGAAAAAATAAGTAAATACATCATGTTTCTTTAGTTTGCCTTAATCTTGAATGCTTTGTTCTAAGGGAAAGTAAAAGAGTACTGAAAGAATGATAGAGACACATCACAGCACACAAATGTCAGCTTGCAGGGATTACAACTTGTCCAAACTGGGCCAATATGAGCTTTGAAATGATTCATTACCTCAACCAATTCTAGCCCACTAATGAAATAAAAATCATGAGCCTATACTGACAAGAATATAAAAATCAATATACAAATGCATTCTACTCAAGGAAAAGTAGACTGTTAATTACTAAATATGAAAGAAATAGAATAATTGTTTCAGACAGAAATCTTCAATGTATGCTAAAATTAATAGGGGAGACCTTGATGAGAAATATGATACTTCCATAGTTTCAAAATAACATGAATAAAGGGAAAACAACAAATTTACAGTTGAGAACTATGACAGATATGGTCTTAACTAAGTGATGGAATTAACATTACCACTACACAATAGAGGGCTGGACAATGACTAAGCATGATAAAAGAAGAATCAATGTCTTTGAGCTGCTGTGTTGAAAAAGAGTATTAAATATACCATGGACTTCTAAGAGAACAAACTGGTTTGTCCTGGAGAGGGTGAAACTGGGTTCCTCCCGGGAAGCAAGGATTTTGAAGCTTTCTCTGACATACTTTGGGCATGGAGATTCTGCCACTGTTATTATTGTATGCCATCAGGTCAATTTCAACTCCCAGAAACACTCAAGAACAGAGCAGAATTCTCTGTAAGGTTTCCAAGACTGTAGTCTTTAGTGAGATCATCGGGTCTATTCTCCCATTAAGTGCCTGGTGGGCTCCAACTTCCGACTCTGCTTCACATCGAAGGCTTAGCCATTGCACTACGAAGGTTCACTTGATGAAGTCTTCCTTACAGACCAGTAAGCTTAGTCTGTATTATTTACTAACTGCTAGGAGAACAAACAGGTTTGTCCTGGAGAGGGTGAAACCAGAAGGCTCTTTGGAGTCAAGGATTCGGAAGCTTCATCTGACATACTTTGGGCATGTTGCAAGGAGGGACTGGTCCTTGGAGAGGGACATCACATTTGGCAGAGTGGAAGGATGGCTCGGGAGAGGAAGACCTTCGATGAGACGGATTGATTCTGTGAGTGGAGTTGTGGGAATGAGTGCATTTGAGATGGCTAGGTTGGCTCAGGATAAAACGGCGGCGTTTAGGGCTCTTGTACACAGGGTCGCTATGAGTCGCCAGTGACTCGATGGCACATAACAACAACAACCCATGGTCCTAGGGCTGACATATATGTTTATTGAGTGAATAAGTGGACAAATCTCTATGCATGCTTGTTGGGTTATCAAAGCAAGTTTAACTTACAATGAATCGTGATGTAGTATAGTCTGTTGTTGTTGTTGTTGTTGTTATGTGCCGTCGAGTCGTTTCCGACTCATAGCGACCCTATGCACAACAGCCCTAAACCCTGCTCTATCCTG
>NW_006399864.1:3165423-3191815 GCF_000299155.1 Elephantulus edwardii
GTACCTTTGAAAGACGCCTCTTCGTTGCTTATCTGAGGTGGCTTCCTTGTGCACCACTTTCAAGCTTCCCTTCCGCCCAGGAGCACGCTTGTCAGAGTTCCCAAGGGCCTCTTCCCACCGGATTTCCCAGGGTACCTTTGAAAGACGCCTCTAGTCTATCATATTATCCAATAAAGGAAGGGTTGCTAGATATTTTCTATGGTTTGTTCAGTGTTCATCTTTCTGCCTCTACTCAAACATGATTATGTTGTTGTTGTCATTGTTGTTGTTGTTCTTAGATGCCATCAGGTATGACTCATAGCAACCCTATGAACAACAGATCTGACCCCTGCCTTGTCCTGTGTCATCCTCGTCATCTCTGACATGTTAACTGATTGCTGCAGTCACTGTGCCAATCCATCTCACTGGAGATCATCCTCTCCTTAAATGACCCTCTACCTTCCCAAGCATAATGTCACTGTCAAAAGAATAGCTTCTTCTAGCTACACACCCAAATTATGAGAGATGAAGCCTCGTCATCTTTACCTCCAAAAAGTTCTCTGGCTTCACTTTTTCCAAGACATATGGAGTGGTCTCATTTTTGTCTTGGTCCATCATAGTGCTCTGTGAAATGTTCTGCACAAAGAGAATAAACCTGGTGGCATGTCCAAGAGTGCAAAACAACTACCAGTAAAACAAAGCCTGGTTGATGGTGCTAAAAACTGTCTCACTCCTTATCAATTTATATTTTGGATCATTTATATTATACTGCAAACATTTACACAGACATTTAAAACCCAGTTGTAAACATATTTTAGGAATAAAAATGGGGAGGAACTAAAAAAAGGGAAAAACAAAAACAAAACATTTGAACTTGGTAAGCGGCAAAGATGGTAATAACATGAGATCCAAAATGTGTGTTTCTGATAACTATAAAGGTGAAATAAATATTATGACAACAGAAATATTATTACCAATTAAATGCCTGTGGTTGTCCTCCAGAATCTTTCTGCCCAAACTGAGGAGCGCCTGAGGAATTTGCTGCAGAAGGCCAAGGACTGCAGCCGATATGGATTTCATTGCAACATCAAGAGAACAGTGATTTCCACCACTGGGCCAATTGACAGCATCATGATAATAAAGAGACTGAGATTGCTAAAAGCTTCAGTTTGCTTGGCTCCACAATCAACACTCTTGGTACCATCATGCAGGAAATAAAAAGACAAATTGTATTAAGAAAGTCTGCTGTCAGGGACCACTCCAGAGTGCTGAAGAGAACTGATGTCAGTCTAGAGACTAAGGCACACCTGATGGTATTCATAATTACTTGCTACATATTAGAGGGCTAGACAATGACTAGGGATGATAAAAGAAGAATCAAAGTCTTTGAGCTGCTGTGCTGGAAAAGAGTATTAATTATACCATGGACTTCTAAGAGAACAAACTGGTTTGTCCTGGAGAGGGTGAAACTGGGCTCCTCCTGGGAAGCAAGGATTTTGAAGCTTTCTCTGACATACTTTGGGCATGTTTCAAGGAGATACCAGTCCTTGGAGAGGGGCATTAATCTTGGAATGGTGAAGGGACAGTGCAAGAGGAAAATCATGGGTGAAATGAGTTGACTCAGTGACTAAGGTAATAGAGGTAGAGTGTCAGAGATGATGAAATTAACTTAGGATACAGCATAAAACAACAACACAACAGATGTATATGGAAAAGGAAAAATAGAGACTGAATTTAAGATTTATAGGTTAGAATGCTTGCAAAAATAATTTATGCTTTCAGCTCTTTCCTGAAAGCTCTTTCCTGAGCATCTTGAACTGCCTTAGAAAAAAAGACATTCTATTTTTTAAGAAAAGAAATCAGTCATTGAAAACCTTAGGAAGTACAGTTCCACTCTTATACACATAGGGTTACCAGAACTGGTAGTTGACTCATTGACAGCTATTAGTGGTAGTAGTAATTTAGGAAATGAGATAGATAGAAATGAAGCTATAAAAAGAGAATTACTAGAAGAAGGTGGGGAAAGTACAATTATATTTTGAGTACTGTCATCAATGTTATAAAACAGATTGTGTATGAATGGTTGAATGAAAACCAATTTATTTTGTAAATATTCCCTTAAATCATCATTAAAAATAGGTCATGTGGCTGTAAAATGGTGCAAACATTATGGAAATAGAAATAACATTTGATCCAGTAATTTCAGGATACTGAGTACCTATCGTAAAGAAGTATGAACTGCAACACAGAAGAACATATACACACCCATGTTCATTTTGGTATAATTTACCAAAGAGCTGGAAACCACCCAATGAATAAAAGGATAAAGAAACTACAGTATAGTTACACAGTGGAATAGTATGCAACACTACAAAGTGCAATAAGCAATTCTCCAAACCCTGCATAACATGGATGAATGAATGAATCTAGATTCATTATATTACATTAAATAAACCAGTCACAAAAGAACAAATATCATACAAGACTAATGTAATTTTTAAAAAATCTAACAAAAAGTTTACATACAGAATCATTCTTGGATGTTTACCAAGTATGGGAAGTAGGGGAAAAAGAAGCAAAAATCAGAAAATAGATAATAGACACATATCAAGAGAAGTAAGGGCAATGCAATACACAATGAGGAGATAATCAGTACAATGTTACTAAAGAAAGAAAGAAATACAGAGGAATTAATTGAAATCAGAATTACATGAAAGAAGTGGGAAACCACTTGTTTCATTATGGATATTGAGATTAATGGCGTAGAACAAAACGTATATGAATTGTTGAATGAATAATAAATTAGTTTTGTAAACTGTCACTCAAATCACAATTGAAAAAAATAAGAAGTATGAGATATGCGAAAGTTAGATGATTCCATGTCAAATTCTATTTAAAAGGTGAAGCTTGATATATCAAGACATAAAATGTCTAAAAGGCATTTTGAAACTGAACCCTGATATATAAGCAAGAAAGTAGAACTGGAAAAAGTTTAGGAAGATGGCATTATAGCCTAAAGAAAAAGTATGTGGGCTAGAATACGCATTGATGAGAATATGCAATCATACTCATTGTAGATTTGTCTTCATTGAAGTCCAATGATGCCAAAGATAATTCAATTGTTTTGAAATCTTATTAGCCTAACAAGAAAAATGGGATTACAATTCTCTCATTCCTGCCTCTTATCGGAAACTTTACCTGAAAGAAAAACGGCATCTCTGATCAGCCCATTATATGCACTTATCTCTTGAATTCCACTGATGTTCATATTAGTCATTACTAGCCTGGACTGTGCTATTGGCATCTGGCATAAAATCTAACCTCTTAAAGGAAATTAAACCCTGCTTATTTTTCTTCTTAAAAATTAATCCCAAAATCAATGCTTTGTCCACTTCTAT
This sequence comes from Elephantulus edwardii, assembly GCF_000299155.1. NCBI lineage: Eukaryota > Metazoa > Chordata > Mammalia > Macroscelidea > Macroscelididae > Elephantulus > Elephantulus edwardii. The sequence goes on from NW_006399864.1 coordinate 3,168,801, forward strand.
TCTTGGCAGGCTTTTTTATGGTGACCAGCACAACTCACACACATGTGGCTCCTTGGCAGTGGCTGGTCCTGTTGTTGCTATTCAGGGCTGAAAAACCTTCATCACTTGTGTTTGCTTCTATCACCGCCAACAGGCCTCAGTGTTGTGGCTGAGAGGAGGTGCCCTACTGTGTTTTTGATGAGTTTTATCAAAAAGAGTATGATTCTTCAATGTGCTGGTCTCAATTAGACAGAGCCCTTGTTCTTTCTTCTGTTTTCTGATTTGAAATAAAACTTGAAATAAGTGACTCACATAGTTCTTGTCTTCATCTGTCATTTCCATGTGTCACTATTAGGATGACTTTCCAAAGTTGAAATTCTAGAATGCTGGAAAATTATAAAATTTGAGGGTTTTTCCCTCTCATAAAGAGAGTCTATAGTTGACATTACAGTATGTCATTCGAGTTGTTTGTGTCTGAATTTCAGCCCTTGGAAACCTTCCGATAAACTGTGTCAGAAGTTGACCAACAGGACTTTATTGAGAAGTTTCTTTGGTGGACTCAAATCTTTTCATTAGTAGATAATTGCATTAACTGTATAAATCTTATCATGCTTCAAAACCAAATCCATTGTTATTGAGTCCATTGTTATGCAGAGCAACACAACTGGCCAGAAGAAAGCTGATCCTTCTAGTTTCTGAGGCTTTAAATCCTTATGGCACCCTCCAAAACATCCACTGCAGGGTCAGCTATGAGTCAGTTCCAACTCAACAGCACTTAACCACCACCACATCAAATGCCTCTGCAAGTAGACTGCCATGAAGTGGATGTGGGTTCAAATGCTAACTTTCTGGTGTGTAGCTGAGCACTTCGCCACTGCGTCTCTAGGAAGCCTGGCTTTCTAATATACCTTTGATTTCTGTCATGTGCATACACAGATTGTTGACGAGTCATCCTCCAATACTGATGCCACCCTCCTCTCATCAAGTCCAGTCTTCAGAATGATCTGCTCCACATACAGATTGAAAAGGCATGGAGACAGGAGACATCCCTGACACACTCCTCTCCTGATTTTAAAACATGTGGTGTTTCCTTGCTCTATTCTGACGACTGCTTCCTGGTCCATGTATAGGCTTCATATGAGCATAATTAAGTGTTCTGGGATTCTCATTTTACTCAAGATTAGCCATAACTGTTGTGATCCACACAGTCAAATGTCTTTACATAGTCAATGAAATACAGACACATATCCCTCTGGTTTTTGCAATCACTTGTTATGCATCAGAGAGTTGGACAATGACTAGGGAGGATAGAAGGAGAATTGACACCTTTGAGCTGTGGTGCTGAAGAAGAGTATTGAATGTACCATGGACTGCCAAGAAAACAAACAGATTCATCGTAGAGAGGATTAAACCAGGCTGCTCCTTGGGGGCAAGGATTCTGGGGCTTCGTCTGGCATACTTTGGACATGTTGTAAGGAGAGACAGGTCTTTAGAGAGGGACATCATGCTGGGTAGAGTAGAGGGACAGCACAGGAAGGGAAGACCCTCTATGAGGTGGACTGATTCAGTGACTGGGGTACTCGGGATGGGTTTGTCAGAGGCAATGAAATTGGCACAGGATAGAGCACGGTTTAGGGCTGTTGTACATAGGGTCGCTATGAGTTGCAAACGACTCGACGGCACTTAACAACAACAACAATCCCTCTGGTACTCTCTGCTTTCAGCCTAAATCCATTTAACGTTGACCATGATGTCCCTAGTGTTAAGGCTTCTTCTAAACCCAGCTTGCATTCTCTGTTGATACACTGTTCTAGTCATTTGTGAATAATCTTCAGCAGGATTTTGCTTGCATGCGATAGTAGTGATATTGTTTGATAATTTCTACATTCTGATGGATCACCTTTTTTTTTGAATGGGTATACATATGGATCAGCACAACCTGGTGAGCACATCCAGGGTAGTGTCTCTTTGTTGAAATAAATCAATTGTATTCCATCAGTTCCTGGGGGCTTATTTTTTGCCAATTCCTTCTGAGCACCCTGAATTTCTTCCTTTATCACCATTGCCTCTTGAGCATATACTGTTTCATGAAAGTCTTCTGTGTCAGCCAAATCTTTTTGGTACAGTGTCTCGGTGTACTCTCTCCATCTTCTTTTGAAGCTTTATGGATCATTCAATATTCTGTTTATAGCATCTTCAAGTATTGCCACTTCGGGCTTGAATTTATTCTTCAGTTCCTTCAGCATAAGAAATGCCAAGCCAGTTCACAATTTTGGATTTTCTGACTCCAGCTTTTTGCGTATTTCACTATAATACTTTTGAAGAAGACTGGAAACATTCCCTGTAGAAGGTCAAGAACTGCAGTCTTCAATATGGATTGAAGCTCAACATCAAGAAAACATATGCTCACCTCTGAGTCCATTGGCAGCATTATGATAAATGGAGAAGAAACCAAGATAGTAAACAATTTCAACTTGCTCAGTTCAACAAACAACATTTTTGGCACCAGCAGTCATGAAATCAAAAGATTAATTGCATTGGGAAAATCTGCTTTCATGGACGCTTCCAGAGTGTTAAAGAGCCACAATGCCAGTCTAGAGACTAAGGTGCACCTAACCCAGGCCAGAGCCTTCACAATTACTTGCTATACATGAGAGAGCTGGAACAATGACTAATGGTCACAGAAGAAGAATCGATGCCTTTGAGTTATAATGCTGGAGAGGAGCATTGAACATACCATGGAGTGCCCAGAGAAAAAACAGGTTGTCCTAGAAAGACTGAAACCAAGTTGCTCGAAGTTGGAGGCAAGGATCTTGAAGTTTCATCTGACATACTTTGGGCATGTTGCCAGAAGGAACCAGTCACTGGAGAAGGACATCATGCTTGGAAGGGTGGAGGGACCGCACAGGAGAGAGAGACGTTGAATGAGATGGATTAACACAATACCTGGGGTAATGTGGTTAAGTGTGTTAGAGGCAGTGAGACTGGCTCAGGACAGGACAGGATACAGAGCTATTGTACTGAATCAGGGTCACTGAAAATGAGTCACAGGCAACTCGGAGGCACATAGTAACAGCAACAACAACAATAACCTTTGATTTGATTAGTAATCATAAACAGAAACCACTTAGCTTCAGCTATATTGTATTTGGGCAGTAGTTTTGGCTTTGACAATCCTTACATAGGAAGTGAGATTTTTTAGTGTGTTTTATTCCATATTATTCCCAATTCTTTTACCTATTTTTGGTTTCTAAATAAATTTTCAAGAGAGCTTTGGTGTCATGGTTCACAGGGGAGATGTGTTCTAGATAAAGCCCACACCTCTGTGGGTTTGACTCCATCAGTGGCTCCATGAAAAAGATGGGCAACCTCATGAAGAATTTCAATTGTGGGTCAGTTATGCGTCATTTCTGACCCATTGGTAGTTGAGTGTGAGGACTTTTTAAGTTTATATCCTTTTTAAGAACTCTGGTGGTATAGTAGTTAAAGTGTCCAGCTGGTAAACGAAAGGTCAGCTGTTCAAACCCTTCAGCCACTCCATGGGAGAAAATGTGACTGTCTACTTCCATAAAAGACATATATTCTCTGAAATCCTATGGATTGCTATCGGTTAGAATGGAGTCCATGGCAGTGTGTCTGGTCTGAGTTAAGATACGTAATTTTTAAAGTGTTTATAATCAATTAGAGCTTGAATATGCATATATAATTATGTCTTAGTTGCTATAATAGGAATATCACAAACTGAGTGTCTTTTAGGAACAGAAATTTCCTTTCTTACCATTTTAGAAGGCTGGAAGACCAAATTCAGAGTGCCAACTCTAGGGGAAGAATTTCTCTGTGTGGCCTAGTGGTAAGAAGCTGGGCTGCAATCCAAACACATGGAGTTTGAACCCACAAAGTGCTCTGTGGGAGAAGGCTGTGCAATCTCCACTTGTGAAATTTACCGCCTCTGAAAACCCCACCGAAGGGCCTGCTATGGATGGTTTCCAACTAGATGGCACACAACAACAACAGCTTTGGAAGAAGTTTCTCATCTCTTTACAGCACTGCTTCTGGAAACGTGACTCTTGAGACATGGCATCTTTCTTCATCCTTCTCTGTTCCTTTTCCCTGCTTGTTTAAGTCTCTTTTATATCCCAGAAGAGACACTAGACAGGTACACTAATCCCGTTCCATTAACATAACAAAGACAATCCATCCCTAAAAAAGGATTACAACTACAGTCACATCTATGAGAATTTGCAACACTTATCTTTGAAAGAGCACAATTCAACTCACAGCCTTCCACCCTCCCCCACCTCCACGTCACGTCCTTCTCATGAGCAGAGCACATTCATCCCATCATATCATTCCAAAAGTCTCATATCAATTCCAAGTTTAAAATCTCATTTTCTGAATCCTCTAAATCAACTACGTTGTTATTGTTGAGCCAGAAACAACACATACAGAATCTCCGATGGCACAGGAGTTGTTGTTCTTCCTCCACAGAGCAACTAGTGGATTCAAACTACTTACCATAGGGTTGGCAATGCAACTCCTTACCCACTAGGCCACCAGAGCACCCAAATCGTAGGTATAATCTATCCTGGGGTAAAATACCTTCTAATCTGTGGAATCTAGATTATAAATTATCTATATCCAAAGTAAACTGGGTAGGCATCCCAATTACAAATGGAAGAAACGACGGAAGTAGAAACTGAGAGAAAGAAAGGATAATGGATATCATGCAAGTCCAAAACCCAGTAGAACAATTTCTCTTAGATCTCAAAGCTTAAAAATACTTCTCTGCTCCCGGTAAGCACCTGGCCCTTGCCTTCCAGACTCTGTGCCCTCTGGGTTTCTGGGTTCTGGTTGGACACTACTCAACCTGAGTCCAGCTTCTCCTTTCTGGTCCACCAGAGTGGAAGCACACACACACACACACACACACACACACACAAACACACACACACACACTCTCTCTTCACCCCCCCCCCCTTTGAATAAACAGCTCTCCTGGTCCATGTGAGTGGAAATCCCACCCTGGCTAGATCCATAGCCCCGTTCTTCTGGCCCATTTCCATGGCATCCCCATATTCTGAAATGAAATTGATAAAGATCTCTCTCATTGAAACTCAGCTGACTGTGACCCCGTGCTCTGAAACAGGCAGACTGCTTGCCATGTTACTTCCTTCCATCAGTTTTATGATCTCTGAGCCACTCCAGAGATAATTCTTTTCTGACAACCTTTTCTTTAGCTTAATTCTTATTTGTAGAATTCATAAAGATAGACAGTATCACTTCTCTGTCTAAACTGGTGGGTTTTCTACTGTGGTAGTTAAATGCATTCATTGCACTCATAATCTTTTGAGTAAAAAAAGATTGTGTAAGCACATTGTTAACAAAAATTTTAGGATATATTTTCTGAATTTGTTCAGCAGAATTGTCCAAATACTTAAGTTCTGTTTTTATTTTACACAATTCAATTCTTTTCTTTTGCATTTTTCTATAGGCAGTGAAGAGAAGCCAAGGAGACCCCTTAAGATCTTGTTTAGAATTCTCAACTGAATATTCAAGTTCATTGCTTAAGTCTACCTTACATCAATGATATGAACATAATTCAACTTCTTTGCCACTGCATAAAAAGTATTACCCTTACTTCATTATCCACTGTTCAATCACATGTTCATAGTTTTCTTTAAGAGTCTCACCACAACCACATTTAACATCCACATTTCCGGAAAATTCTGTCACTAGCGCTATTTGTAATGTCTATGATGATAAGACATTTCCCTATTGTTCACTTCCTTCTGAATGCTCCTATAATTAATTTTATGTTTTGATATCAATAATTTTAATAATAATAATAATTCTGCCTCAAAATACTTTTCCTATTTGCCTCCTTAAAACTCTTCTGGGTTCTATCTATTTATCAATTCCAAAACCCACTTCTACATTTTAGGTATCTAGAAGACCAGTAAGGAGCCTTAGTGGCAGAGTTAAGTGTGGGGCTGCTAATAGAATAGTTGGCGATTGAACCTGAGTGTGAAAGATGAGACAGTCCACTCCCACTGAGTCTGAGAGACTCTGAACTTGATAGAGCCGTCTACTACATCGTGTAGATTCACCAAGAGTCGGAACCAACTTGACAGTAGAGAGTTACACACCTTCCTCCGCCATTAGAGCTCACTCTCTCTTATTAGTAACAAATTCTTTATTTTCCTGGGCTGCTATTACAGAAATATCTCACACTAGGTGACTTTAACAAACATAAAGTTACTTTCTCATAGTTTAGAAGGCTGGAACTCCAAATTCAGGATGTGGACATCAGAAAAAAGACTTCTTTTTCTTTTTAAAAAAAAAAATTAGCTCTGGGAGAAGGTTCTTCCTTTTCTGTGCCCATGTAGCACCGTATCTTTCCATTTCCTTGTATACTTTCTTTTGTAACTCAAAAGAGATTTGCTTGAAATACTCATCATAAAAGTCCAGTCTCATTAGTGTAGCAAAGACAATTTTGCTAAATGATATAACCACAAGTGAATTTGGAACACTTGTCAGAGAGCACAATTTAATCCACAACATTTTATTAGTAGTGATGGAGTCAGGCTGGACATGCAATTAAAATTGTAATTCTCAGACTATTTAGATGAAATACTGAAACATGTGACATTAAATTTTAATCTAGGTAAATATTATATGCACAGGATTTAGTTGTTACAGAGCTACCCAATACATATCTGTATTCATGAATACATCTCTGTGACTCCCAATAGTCTTTGAGTCTGGACTAACTTCTTCATAGCCTAGAACTCTGACAAGTGATATGTTTCTAGTGTGTTTGATGAATGCTGACACTAAAGATCTTACCATTGCAACTTTTACTGTAGAAATTATATTGAAGAAACTGCAGTGATGATAATAGTACACAGCATATTTAAGTGTCTTTGGCCATGAAGTTGTACCGTTTTATATATCAATAAATAGTAGCAAAAACTTTCATTAGCATATTTTAATGTCTTCCTTTTACAAAGGGTGAAATTGAATGTCGGTAGACGTTAAATGGCTCTTCTCAGTCACATGAAGTGACAAAATTAGACCTCACCATCCTTTATCTTCTATCTCCCAACAAGGGCAGTTGTTTGTCCTTCTTGTTCATGTGTTTAACTAGGGAAGTAATTATCTTTTCATAAGAGTACACAGCTTAATTCTACCTGGCATTTTAGGATCAACTTGAGATGGATAGCTCTACCCATCCATTCATCAGTCCAGCCCAGGCTCCAACATAGAGATCCAAGCACTCATTGTCTGTCTAGGGTCAGAATGACAATTTAAATTAGAGTCTCCCTCCCAATGTTCACTTCACTTAGATGTCATGTTTGTTTGTTTTTTAACATCTTCCTTTTTTTCCAATTCTATAGGTAAATTTTTCAGCCTTTGCTCCAGCATTAGACACATTTGCTTGTTGATATGAGGACTGATGCAAACGGAAGCCAAGAATGTATTTGCTCCAATCTCAGTCTCTTTTCATTATTTGTAGTGTCTTGGTTTTCAAGCAGTCCTAGGAGAGAGATATAAAGCTGAGAAAGGCAGAGGGTCTGTGGAAAAGAAGAAGAGCCTCAGTAAGGTGGGTTGACAAGGATTACAACAGTGACTTGACTGTTGGACAGAGATGGTGAGGACAGAGCAGGACAGAGCAAGCTGTTCAGGGTCACCATGAGTTGTAGTGGACTCGACAGTACGTAACAACAGATAGTCTCCTGAAAGAAAGGTTAAGAGAACATGTTTAAAAACTGCAAAGCTGCTGTACCTAATTCATCTGACTAGTCAACCATATTGCAGGGTAAGCCAGTATTGTTATGTTTACTTAAAAACCAGAATCACACGAACATATAAATTTAATCCCACAATTGAATCTCTCAGGAGCCCTCCTTTTAGAACACGAGAGTTACCCATTTACAAAAATTTGTTTTCATCACAATGAAAACAATAACTCAAAATAGGAAGAAGGAGGGAGGGAGCGCACGACGTATGTGCCCCACTGACACCTCTTCTGCTGCTCCTGGTGCTGCTGTTTGCTGGTTGGGGTGCATATTCGTACCTCTTTTGTGAAGCAGCAGGTGACAGACTATAGCTATCGCCATGGCCAACGGAGAAACCCAAGGAAGGAGTCAGGACTGAGAACAACGATCACAGTAATTTAAAGGTGGTGGGGCAGGATGGTTCTGTGGTGCAGTTTAAAATGAAGAGGCACGCTTAATACCACCGGAATCCAGAATTAAGGTTGCACAGTGAGTGCATTCGGGGCGGGGAGATTGTATATCAGTGAAGAAGTTTATCTTTTGTTTTTGAAAGAGAGGAACAAACTGCGGGGCTAGCGGGAGAGGAAAAAAGTGCAACAATGAATGAATGGAAATCCAAAATCTCTGTAAATGTTCATCAAAATTAATAAAATAAAATTTAAAAAACAAAACACACAACTAAGAGGCACACACCATTTAGTAAACTAATGAAAGCTTACTGTGAAACGACAGGGTTTGTCAAGGAGATGGATCAGACTCCGATTTGATGGGCAGCCAATCAAGGAATCAGATACACCTGCAGAGTTGGGAATGGCGGTTGAAGATACAGTTGATGGGTTCCAGCAGCAGCTAGGACGCTTCTGCTAAAAATAAACACAGAGGAGCCTGCTGTTTTACTCCTGAACTCTGTTCCTCCAGACCAAGAATATGATCTCAATGAGAAACCCACAATTTGGTTCCAGCACATCCTGACTACTACAGCAAAGTTTTCTCCTCCCTTTCATTTCCCCTTTTCTATTCTCTTACTATATAAAGTAACTGGTGCATGTACACATGCCGATTTCAGGTTTGGTTTTTTAGAAACTAAATGGCTAATGATATGTTTTGATCAACATCAAGTGGAGATGGGATAGGGAAAAACACTGGTTCTGTGAAAATATCCGCTTTCTCCATTAAGTGACATTCTCATTCAGCTCTTTTCTTTGCTCTCACTATTTAACAAAAAATGATACTTTTTTAAAAAATCCTTGCATACCTAGTTTGATTGGAGAGTGTTAATGTTTTTAATTTATTCTTATAAAACCAAGGACAATTTTATAACATTTTTGTACATAGTTGTTACATTTAGGATAATGTAGCGCAATCTGTCTTTAAGTAGGGGTAAATTACTCTAAAATAAATGAATCCTAAATCACTTTCCTTTCAAGCCAAGCTTCTTTTTGGTTAAATAAACTTTTTGTTTAAAAGAAACAAATTCAAAATATGTTGTTGTGTACCGTAGAGTTGGAACTGACTCATAGCTGACCTTCTGGTGAGTTTTCAGAGGCAGTTAACACGTTGCCGCAAATGATGGCAAATGTGTTTCTAAGCATGGTCGTCAATTTTAAAAAGTGTGCGGCAACGTGTTTTAATTACACGTCAGGAGATTGCCCATCCTTCTCCCGCAGAGCAGCTGGTGGATTTGAACCATGTGTCTTCAGGATTTCAGTTCTACTTGCCACTAGGCCACCAGAGTTCCCTATGTCTGCTTAAGTATATTTTGGACTAATACTGGAAAAATCTACTGTCATGGACCTCTCCAGTGCTGAAGAGCAAAAAATGTCAGTCTAGATACAAAAGTGTGCACACTCCAGGCCATGGTTTTCTCAAGTACTTCTTATGCTTCAGAGAGTTGGACAATGACTAAGGATGACAGAAGAAGAATAGATGTCTTCGAGTTGTGGTGCTGGAGAAGAGTCTTGGACATACCATGGACCACTAAGAAAACAAATGGATCTGTCTTGAAGAGGGTGAAACCAAGTCTCTCCTTGGAGGTTAGGATTTTGAAGTTTCGCCTCACTTACTTTGGGCATGTGGCCAGGAAATATTGCTCCTTGGAGGAGGACATCATGCTTGGAAGGATGGGCAAACAGTGCAGGAGAGGAAGACTCTGGATGAGATGGATTGATACAGTGACTGGGGCAATAGGGGTTGGAGTGTCAGAATTAGTGAGAATGGCTCAGGACAGGGAAAGGTTCAGAGCTGCTGTACATAGGGTAGCAAGCAATAACTCACAAACAACTCAACCAAGAACATTCGATGACAGGTTTGGAAGCAGGAGTGGCATCCACTTCCTAAACAACATGCCTCCAGAAACTCTATGAACTTTGATAAATGTCGATAGTTGTAGAGAGGCTTCAGGCCTTCTGTTCATAGGGTCGCTATGAGTCATGCTCGACTTGAAGGCAATCAACAACAATTACAACATTGCTATGTTAACTCTTTCTTTCTGATTGACTTTACTAGCACTTAAATTAAGTGGCCAGAGAATGCACTTAAATTCAACTCTATTCTAACCTTCTATATGCAGAATGTCTTCTTAAATGTATCATAAATTGGATACCTAAATACACCTTCAAATCTAGATGAGTGCTATTTCAGATTATTGATAAACACAATTAGGTTCTGTATGTGTATACTACCACCTCAAATTAGAAAGCAGAAGTACTGAATGCAGAAGATTGGATTCTGTTAAAAAAAAAAGTTTCTTTTAAAGAAATTTACTTGGAGGGATCTTATTACTGGCCTTAGAGTGACTCAAAGATGATAGCCCTTGAGTGAAATTCCAGTTATTTCTGATACAAAAAGAACTGGAATATAATGAAATCTTGATAAGAAAATTATGTGTAACAAATTTTGTAAGGACATAGTTGTTAAAAAAATTCCAAAGGCAGACTTAGGAATTCATGGAGAGGAATACTACAAAACATTAACTGAGAGAGAAATGAGATGGATAAAGGCATGGATGGGAAAGAGAGCTTCTGGCTTTGGCTAAGGTCCCAGCAGTAGAAACTGCCAGACACTATAAATTAAAGCCAACCATTGGACTTGTCCCTGACTGTAGACAAATATTCAATGTGAAACACACCACTGGAGGGACGGATTCCATTCAACTTAATGGCTGTGTCACTCTGGCTGGCACCCGCTGAGCCTTCAAGACTCATTTTCTAAGCAGTGGTGGCAGGGTACACAGTCAAATGCTCTCCAAACTCAAGCTGAGTGCTTTTAACTGATATACTGAAGAAAGCTTTGAAGGCTGCTAAGACGCAAAGATTTGCTTTCTTCTCTCAGGTCGCTTGCTATTTCAGCTGTGTGATTATGCTACACTTCAGAACTTGACTGGGAGAACTCTCCTGGACATTTTGTGCGAAGAAAGAATTTCATATCATACATAAGCCTTCTCAGTATTAATATGAGATATTTCTCTGTGGCCCCCAAAGTGAAAGTTCGATGAAGAAGATAATTTTCTGCTCCAGCTGTGATTATTCTAATAGATGGGAGGGTGTGTGTAGAAGGCAACATCCAGGAGTCCAATGAAAAATTCACTAGTTTCTTCTACAGCTATCTAACATTTATTATTCTGTATCTAAATCCTGTAGCAATCTGTCTGTTTATCCATGGTCTTTATAATTGACGGCACTTGTAAGCAAATTGTACTTTTCAAATATTAATTCAACAGTTCTCCATTGAGTATATGCCATGAGCTAAACTCTAGTCTCTAAGATACAGATGAACAAAATAAGTATAAATCTTGAATCACTTTTGTGACTACTGAATAGAATTCAACAGATACTTACCCACTATCGATTCTGCCTGGTATTATTAACAACAGCAGTGAGAATTGATGATTACATTTCAGCAACAAAATGCAAACAGTAACATTGGATCATGACCTAAAAGTATAAAGATCTATAAGTATACTTAGATGCAAAAATTAATGAACAAAAAGTAACTATGGAAAACTAGATAAATTCCCCATGTAGAAGAATTGCAAATCATTTGTATAAAGGAAGCTTAATTCTCTTCTTAACTGTTAGCTTTAAGCAATGACTTCCTTACCAATAGTGCAGTACAAGGAAGAGATACAGAGGAACAGCCTCTAGCAGTGAAATCTAACAAACACTGGTTCAACCAGGTAACGAAGATTAATACCAGCAGTGATATACCACATAATAACATATACTCTTGATATAATGTGATAATAATAGTCATTTACATTTGTGGTCTTTCTCCCCAAAGTCCATAACATGAAATATGAAAAAAATAACAGAAAAGAAAGTCTCAACTGAGGAATAGTCTACAAAATGTCTATCAAAAATGCCTCAAAGCAATACGCATCATCAAAAGTTAGTAAAATCTCAATGTGTTGTTATGTGTCACCAAGTCACCTGCAACTCATAGCGAAACTGTGTACAGCAGCTCTGAAGTCTACCCTGTCCTTAGACAGTCTTACTGACTCTGAAACACCTACCCCTTTTGCCCCAGTTTCTGTATCAATCCATCTCTCCAGGGTATTCCTCTCCTACGTTGTCCCTCCACCCTTCCAAGCATATTGTCCTTCTCCAAGGATTGGTCCTTCCTGGCCACATGCCCAAAGTTTGTGAGACAGAGCTTCAACATCCTAGCTTCCAAGGAGAAACTTGGTTTCAACTTCTGGTAGCCCATGGTATGTTCAAGACTATTCTCCAATAACACAACTCAAAGACATAAATTCTTCTTCTGTCATCATTAGTCATTATCCAGCTTTCTGATGCATAGCACGTAATTGCAAAGACCATGGACTGGATAGGGCACACCTTCGTCTCTAGACCAACATTATTGCTTCTCAGTATGCTGGAAAAGTTCCTCAGTAGAGATTTAACTAATGCAATCCATCTTTTGATTTCTTGACTGCTAGTACCAAAGAGTGTTTATTGTGGAGCCAAGCAAACAGTAACTGTTAACAACCCCAATCTCTTCTCCATCCATCCTGCCAACTGGTCCAGTGTTGAGAAACTTTCTCTTCATGATGTTGAGCTTCAATTCATATTGAAAGCTACAGTACTTGACCTTCTGCAGCAAGCACATCAAGTCCTCCTCAGTTTCAGCAAGCAGGGTTGTACCATCTGCATAACTGAAGTTATTAATGAGTCTTCCTCCAGTCCTGATGCCACATTCCTCTTCATAAAGCCCCGCCTCCCAAACAATCTGTTCTGCATAAAGATTGAAAAGGTATGGAGACAAGATGCATCCCTGACACACTCCTTTCCTGGTTTTGAACCATGCAGTGTTTCCCTTGCTCTGTTCTGAGGACTGCTTCTTGGTCCAAGTATAGGTTTCGCATAAGCACAGTCTAGTGTTCTGGGATTCCCATTCTCCGCAAGGTTAACCACAATTTGTTGCAATCCACACAAATGCCTTTGCATAACCAATGAAGCACAACCTATTTCAATTCATTAATTCAAATAAGAATGAGTTCTTACATTGTTTCAAATATTCTTCTAGGCACACAAAGAATTTATAGCCCAGCACTGAAGATAGATAGGACAGTTGACCTGACAGGTTTTATAATACTCCTTTTAAAGATAATTTAACAGTAGCTCTCAGATTGATGGATACCAATACTACTTACCTTTCAAAGACAAAAAAAACACCAAAAACAAAAAAACAAAAACCTATAATAGACTTTAGGACTCCAACTTTAGTTGTTTTTTTTATTAAATATACATTTAATACTGATAGCTGTAATTTATCTGATACATTCTGAGACTACTTACAAGGATATGTTAGCACAGATAAGAATTGAGAAATAAATTCAGTAAGAAACAGTTTTAAATGTAATTAAGTATAGTTTAAAAAATAGAAATTGTACTGGTCTTGAAATCAAAATACTTAAATTTCAGTTCTGACATCAACTATTTCTTGATCAGTGTTGAAATTCTCTGAATACTTGCGGCCTGGAAAGTCATTTAAAATGTTTGAGCATATTTCTATTAAGAAAAATAATGTCCTCTTTATGCCTGCCATTCTGATAAATCACATAATCCACTGTTAATCTAGAAGATGATCCATTTTAATAATAACTTTTGTTCTTATGCCAGTTCAATACTCTTACCACTATGTCCTAAAGTAGCTCTGGAGAGTTGTACAAGATCTTTCATTAAATTAAATTTAATTAAATCTGAGACTTTCTACATCACAAATCGTGTCTCTTGATATTCGTAAAATATACAAGCAGTATGAAATCCTATGTAGCTGGCCTTGAAGGGTAGGACTTCTAAACAGAAGCTGGGCAGTCTCCAATTTCTCCCATTATTCTCTTTACAGAGGGAATGGTTAACAGGGATCTGACCTGTCCATCATATATTTCCTCAAAAAGATGGAAAAGTTTACTCAAGGCCTCTTTTTTGCCTCTTTCTAATTATTCTTACTCTTCTTCTTTCATAAATTCTAGTGATTCTCAGCATCTGCAACATGGTGTTTGACATTGCAGCACCTTTTTTTTTTCTGGTTGATTGAAAGTTACAGCATTTAGTTTAAATATTGAATTTGTTTTCTGTATGCAAGTTCTAAAACCCTAGGCTATGAACATTTTCAAACTAAATCAATTCAATCCTACACATGCATATTTCCCATTATAGGTAATGATCTGTGTGTCTCAGGGCTGCCAAGTTAAGCCCCAGATCAAGCTCTGGAACGGTTTTGAAGACCTGAAATGTACAGTGGCATTACTAGTGCTGATTCTAGCCATATGAGGTCAGTATTTCAATTTCCCTGACAGCAGCATCACTGGCAGGGCAAAGCTTACCGAGGGTGCCAAAACTAACATATCAAGTAGCTGGGCCTCCAAGCAGATGTGTTCTCATTTCCTGTTCTCCATTTTTCTTTTATTGGCAACTGCTATATGCAGAGCTCTGGTGGCTTAGTATTTAAAATGTTGTTGCACTGCTAGCCTAAAATCAATGTTCAAATCCATCAGTCTCTCCACAGGAAAAAGATAAGCAATCTCCTTCTATAAAGAATTATATCCTTGTTAGCCCAATGAAAGGTCTCTATGAGTCAGAGTTGAGTTGAGGGTTGTGTGTGTGTACCAAGTCAAGTTGTGATATTCAGTTGGAAGTGCTTGAAATCTATTGCAATCTTTGGCCACATATGACTGAACTTGATAGTTGAATACGGATCATGGTTGAAAACACTTGATGTTTCTAATTCTACAACCAAATTAACAGTTTAATCTTTTCAGTGATTATTAGGGAGGCTGGTTGTTAGAATAAAAACAAGGTGGGGGGAAAGCAAACATTATCCTACATTTTATTGAACTTCTCATCAGGTAACCTGATTTTTATCAAGTCCTACATCCATGATAGTGAAGAATTGATATTATGCACCTACTAAATGTTTGCATAAAGATAAAATTTTCCTTATCAGAAAATAAAATGGAGACTCAAATACATCAATAGCCCACCAATAGGCACACAACAAGGGAATGACAAACCCGGGTTTGTTCTACTTTCTATCTCGCAAGGGAAAACCAAGACCCTTCTCTGGATGGGGCAATGGTGGTTTCACTCTTCCCCTTGCTCACCTCCTCTGTGCCCTTTAGTGTTCCAATTGGGCCAAATCCACTCAGGAAACAATCCACCTTAAGCAAAATTTTAAATAGTATAAGAACATATTACCTAATTTGGAGACTTAGCCTTTTGGTAGCTTTTGTTTTTCTCCTGAAGATTTGACAATTAACCTTTAAAACATTTTAATTTAACAAAGTGATAGAGAAAGGTTGGTCGAAAGTGAGTCAGTGTCTGCACTGGAACATTCAAATGTGATGGCTAATGATGGAGTTACATGTTACGTTTGCTTCCTTTGTATAATTAAGAAACACACATGTCATGTCCTGGAAATAAGAAAAATAAGAAAGACCTGCAGTTTCCATGACTTTATTATAACCATTACCTATAGAATGACTTTGAAAATAATAAATATGATTTTTTTTACTCTGAATGACTTTGTCTCCAGGGTAACATTCTACCCAAAGGGCATAAAATTTCTCTTGAAAAATCCAGTGTTCTCTTCTTACCCATTAAAAACTAGTCATTCCATATGCCTGACTTGTCTTCCAAATGATGTACATGACTCCATTATGTTCCTACTTCCTCTGATAAATAATGAAACATGATGTTTAATCCATTTGGATATTAACAGGCAGAGACAAAGGCTATGAAAGGCTTTAGAATTATACCCAGGGCTCTAATTCTTAACAGGAAACTGAAAAAAATCTATTCTAAGAAACTGTTGATGAAAACAGGATACAACTTCACCAAGGTCAGAAATTAAGGGAACAGAAGAGGTTATGAGCAATTTTGGGGAAAAAAATAAAATTAAACACCACCAAACAAAACTCTTTCATATCTATTTAAAAGCATTTATGGTTTTTGGATGCTAAATTATTTCAATAGTTGCTTGAAGTAATTCACTCTTTGGTGTTGAGTAGAAACCAATTGATAACTGAACCTCCAAAGGGTTTACAGAGACTAACTCTCACTGCAGGAGACCTAGTCATCTTGCTCCCTTGGAGAAGATACTGTATTTGAATTACCTTCAGGTTGGCATCACAACTCCTTATCCATTAGGTGCCAGAGCTCCTTAGAATAGTCCCTGAAAGAAAAAAAAAATCTGTAATTAAATTTGGTTCATGTTTCACATTCACCAAGCTGTGATACACAAGACATAGCAACACATTAAAAATCTCAATATTTTGCTAATTGCAGTTTCCAAAATTTGTTTGATCAAGAAGCCTTAAAAATATACTAATATCATTCTGCTCTGATCTATGACATATTTTTCCACTTCACAATCAAAGGAATCTTGTTGAGGCTTTGAACAAATCATGTTAAACCTCTTGCTCAAAAATCTCTAATCATAGTCATGGCTTTCAAAGTCTTAATCTGTTCTGTCTCATTTCCTATCTGCTTCCCCTGTGTCTTCTCAGAAATACTATTTTCCTGTTTACAGAATATGTCAAGCATTATTTTGCTTCAGGGTCTTCTACTCTTCTCTACTCTACTATTGTTTAGTATAGACCACACTTCTCTAGATATACTTAACTACCTTATTCTGAGATTTGTTCAAATATCCGTTTCATAGAATGCTGGTTACTTGAAATTCTTAACTAAAGAAAAAAGCATTTTTTCCACTTCTAAGCTGTTTCCATTGTCTTAGTTTTTTTACAGCAATACTACACACACATTCCATGGTTTCAAAATTTTTCATTAAGAATTGTTATTTGTCGTCGAATCACTTGCTACTCATTGTGACTTATGTACAACAGCCCTGAAACCTACTCTTATCTTGTGCCAATCTTATTGTCTCTGACAAATCTACCCTCATTGCCCCAGTAATCAATCCATATCAACCTTCCAAGCATAATGTCCTCTCCAAGGACTGGTTACTCCTTGCAATATGCCCAAAGTTTGTCAGACAAAGCCTCAGAATCCTTGCCTCCAAGGAGCAGCCTGGCTTTACTCTCTCTAGAAAGAACTTGTTTGTTCTCCTAGCAGTCCATGATATATTCAATACTCTTCTCCAGCACAACAGTTCAAAAGCATCTATTCTCTTTCTATCATCCCTTTTGTTGTTACGTGCTGTCGAGGCATTTGTGACTCATAGCAATCCTATGTATAACAGCCCTAAACTCTGCTCTGTCCTGTGCCAATCTCACTGTCTCTGACACACCCGTTCCGATTACCCCAGTCACTGAATCAATCCACCTCCTCGAGGGCCTTCCCCTCCTGCACCTTCCTTTCACTCTTCCAAGCATGATGTCCTTCGCCGGTCTCTCCTTACAACATGATCAAAGTATGTCAGACGAAGCCTCAGAATCCTTGCCTCCAAGGAGCAGCCTGATTTAACCCTCTCCAGGATGAATCTGTTTGTTTTCTTAACAGTCCATGGTACCCTCAATACTCTTCTCCACCACCAAAGCTCAAAGGCGTCAGTTCTCCTTCCATCCTCCCTAGTCATTGTCCAACTCTCACTGTCAATTTTTTTTATTAAGTACTTGCTAAGTAACTAGGATAATTCAAATAACTCATTGTCATGGAGTTCAAACCAACTCATAGCTGATCTTTTAATGGTTTTTCAGAAGATGTAAATCGCATGGGAGAAGATTCGCTGGCTGCTCACAGAGAGCAACTGGTGGATTTGAATCACTTGCCTTTGGGTTATCAGAGCAACTTCTTAGCTACTAGGCCACCAGGAGAGATCCATATTTGTGCCCAAAGAAAAGAGATCCAATGGAATGTAGAAACAGTATTATTAACATCATAAGCAAGTAAAATTTTGATGAATTTAGTTACAAAAATCATTCCAGTAATACATCAACACTGAACTGAGAGAAATTCATGCCAGATTCAAAAGACACTATAGAATAAGATTCTTAGCACTGCATCAATAGGAAGTGTCATGATGGATGGAGAGGAGATTGAAACTGTCAACAGCTTCATCTGGCTTGGATACACAATTAACACCCTTAGTATGAGCAGTCAGGAAATAAGGAGATGCAGTGCACTGTGAAAATCTACAGTTAGGGACCTTTTCAAAGTATTGAGGAGTAGTGATGTCAGTTTGAGGTCTAAGGTGTATCTGATTCAGGCCATGGTCTTTCTGATTACTAGCTATGCATCCAAGACCTGAACAATGAATAGGACTACAGAAAAAGAATTGATGTCTTTGAGCTGTGGTGTTGGAGAAGAGCACTAGACATTCCATGGATGGCCAAGAGAATGAAGAGAAATGTCTTGGAGAGGGTGCCTGCAGCCAGAGTGCTCTTTGATGACACTTCACTTCAGATACTTTGGACATGTTGCTAGAAGGTGCTGTTCCTTGGAGAAGAACATGATGTTGGGAAGGGTGAAGTGTTGGTGAAGGAGAGGAAGACCCTCAACCATGTGGATTGATACCGTGACTGTTGCTATGGGCTCTTATGTGTTAGGGATTATGAGGATGGCACAGGATAGAACAGGGTTCAGAACTTTTGTTCATAGGCTACCTATGAGCTGTGTTCAACTTGACGGCACCTAACATCAACAACAAAATTCAAATGTAACTTAATAACTTGAGGCTTGCACTATATGAAGAAGATTGCAGCAACAGGATTGAAAGAAGACATTAACAATCTGTGATATGCACATGAAACAAACTTGCTTGATGAAAGTGAAGAAAATTAAGGTGACCCTAGTGGCTTACTTGTGGATCCAAGTTAAAGGAAATAACTGATAACTTTGAACTTCTCTCTATCTATCACATTGTTACTTGTTGAGCCAATGGAAATTATTTTTGTTTTCTTGATGTTGTTATATAACCCATATTGAAGGCTGTAGTCATTGATTTTCTTCAGTAAATGCTTCAACCAACATTCATGATAGCTGCATCAAGAAATCCAAAGGTGTGTGCCATTGGTGAAATCTGCTGTCAGAGGCCTCTTTAAAGTGCAAAATACCAAGGATATAATTTTTAAAACTGAGATGCACTTCATGTAAGTTTCTAATTGTTTTTTATCTATATATAAGTTGAAAAATTAATAAGAAAGGCTGAAGAAAAATATCAATGCCTTTGAATTGTGATGTTGAAGAAGAGTATACCATGATATACTCTTGTACATGAATATATGAATATATCATGACCTGCCAAAAAAACAAACACATCTATCTTGTACAAAGTGCAACCAGGGTACTTCCTACCAGAAAGAATGGTGAAACTTCATCTCATGTATTTTGGGCATGTGGTCAGTAGGGACCAGATGTTGAAGATTAACATCATACTGGGAAAGGTAGACGGTGAGCAAAAGTGAGGAAGACCCTCAATGAGATTGATTGACACATGATGGAGATCATGACAAGGGTGAAGAATAAGTCAACGTTCAGGTCTGTTGTTCATAGAGTTACTGGATTTTTTTTGTAAACTGGAAAGCATCTATCCACAAATGATGACTGTATCAAAGACTATAGTCTTCAATATGGATTATAATCCACAAATGTACCAACAAGCAACAACGTCATATGCTGAGAAAAGATGGAAGTTGTCAAAAGACTCATTTTACTTGGATTCTCAAGGACAAGCCATGGAAATTGTAAGTAAGAAATCAAATCCTGTATTGCATTGGGCAAATCCACTGCAAGATAGCTCTTTAACATGTTCAAAAGCAAAGATGTCACTTTGAGGACTCACATATACCTGATCTAAGTCATGGTATTTTCAATCACCTCATAGGTTGCACTGCCAATGCAAAGGCAGATGGCTTGAATCCCCTGAGCTGCACCAGGGGATGAATACAGGCAATCACTTTGTCTATAGTTTACTGCCTCTGAAAACCTGCTGGGGGCCCAGCAATGAATCAGTGTCAAGTCAACATCACATTGCAACAACAATAACAACAATGCATATGAAGGTTAGATGATGTGTAAGAGCTATGAAGAATCCCTGTTTTCAAGTCCTGGTGTTGGTAAAGAAGATACGTAGACTAGAGGAAGAATGAACAAATCTGTCAGAAAAAAAACTACAGCCAAAATGCTCTTTAAAAGCAAGGATGATGAGGCAAAATCTCATAGCATAACAACACAACCTTGGGTGTGTTTGCAGAAGGGACTAGTTCTTAGAGAAGGACATCATGTAAGCAAAAAAAAGAAAGACAGACCCTCGACAAGATTTATTGACACCATGGCTCCAACTGTGGGGTCAGCCAGAGCAACCACTGTCAGGCTGGTGCAGGACTGAGCAGTAGAGTGTTGTATGTAAGATCCGTGGTGGGACTGTGTACCAATGAAGGAGTTTTTCTTTTGCTTTTCAAGGAGAGGAGTGAACTGGAGGAGGGGGTAGGGTGGGCGGGGAGAAAAGTGCAACAATGAATGAATGGAATCCCAAAATCGCTGGAATTTCATTTCATTGAAATTAATTAAAAAAAAGAAGAAGAAAAAAAAAAAAAGATCAGTGATAGCAGGAGCCAACTCAAGGGCCTTTAACCCCAGCAACACTGTGAGCCCTTTCACCAAGTCCTTTCTTTTTTGCAGAAATACATGAGGTTCTAATTCTTTAGAGAAATTGTTTTACTGTTTTCTTTATGGCTGGGAATTTTTCTGCTCACACAAGCGACCTCTACTTCCGTGAATTACAATCTGGCTCGGTCCCCACTGGAGAACATTAAAAGATTCCATGACCTTCACTGAGGAAAAATACAAAGAATTTTACTAGCAACCGAAATTCACTAGGTAGGTAGAATATTGTAATTTGCTACTTTATAATTGCAGAGGCAGCAGCAGCAAAAAACCAGAGGTCCAATTTTACATTATTAAAATTATTAGTCTAATGATCTGAATGTGAACTCAATAGTTCAATTATTACAACTCTTCAGAAATCCAAGAAAAGCAATTAAATAAAGGTGTGTTTCTTGAATATGTCTTAGAGAATTAGAGTCATTGAACTGTCATGGAGTTATTCATAGCTGTCATCAACATCATAAATGATTATTCCATTAATTTAAAAAGCACTCACTAGTACTGAAAAAAATTATTTGCTTAAAAGAAAAATTATAAAAACTAGCACTGAAAAGTTCTGTGAAATTTCTCAATTCTAGTTGACGCTAAAAAAGTAAATGTTACTGTCATAGTTTCTTTCTTGATTGCTAACAATTTAGAAACTGTTTTTCCAAAGATAAGCTCAGGAAAATTTGATGAAAAGGCTAATTTTTCATAATTTTGTGTATTGGATAGAGTCAACAAGAAAGAAGGTAAAACTGTTATGTAAGAAAATGATACCTTCAGTTGGAGGCTATATATACATTGGTGATGTCTATGAACTGGAATCCCTACTAGTCTAAGGATAGGAAATTTTTTAAAAATTTAAAAAAAAAAACACAAGATGCCAATTTGAATGGTTGAACTGAGGGGGAGAAAAAGGCTATAAAGCAGCAAGATTTTTTTTTCTCCAAGATTCTTTTTTAAGATCTCTCTCTTCATTAATTCTCAAAGCTCTGAGGCAGAAACAGCTATAACTCTCATTTTATAGACAAGGAAACTAAGGCAAGGAGGCCAGGTAACGAGCCAAAGTTGCTATTAAGACGGATTCCTCTCTAAATTCAGGTGGTCTTGTTTAAAATGCAGATCTGAATTATTGCCTAACCAATCGAAGAAAGGATGTATGAACATCAAAATGTTTTATTGTAAATAACACCTTGAACTGAGGAAATAGGGGAAAATAGATGGTGTCAACTATCTCCCACTTCTATTTAACATTTCATTGTCAATTGAGCCAGAAAATTAAGGCAAGTGAAAGAAATCTGTCAAAAGGATTGGAAAAAACTAAAATGGTATTTATTTGTAGATGACATTGTAACTTACATAGAAAATCACAAAGGATATACAGATAATTCATAAGAAATAATAAAAGACATTAACAGTGTGGCTACCCACACCCATATATCAGAAATAAGAGTTTTAAAAATTAAAAGAAAATTATTGCTAAAGTACAACCAAAAAAATCAAAGATATATAACAAAAGACATTATTAAAGAAATGAATAGATTTTGGTGAGAGGCATTTGAGATCTTAATAAAGAAGAGATATTTACACTCATGAGAGGAATAGCAGATCATGAAATGTATCCAGAAGAGTAGATCAGGATTATCTCAAGTACTAGCAAACATCCAAATTTATTTTGCAGGTATCATAATTATATCCTAGTACCTAAATAGAAAAAAAAATGGTTACTGGAAACTAGAGGCCAGAAACAGACCAAATACATGTGAGTTTTGATGTGTGAAAGAGGTAGCATAGCAGATTGGTGAGAAAGAAAAGCTGATCAAAAAGTATGATTAGAAAAAAGTTATCCATAACAAAATATGAAATTTAATATCTTCTTATTGTTTGTTGTTAAGTGCCGTCGAGTTGTAGGTGACTGACTCATAGCGACCCTATGGACGAAAGACCTGAACACTTGTGTAACTTTCATCATTTCTCCAACTTCATAGAGTTTCTGGAGGCAAGCTATTTCTGAAGTGGATGCCGCTCCTGCTTCCAAGCTTGTTTTAATCGGGGACTCCACCAAACAGTGTCCACCATGGTAGCCATTATCACATTAGACACATCTGTGTCACAGTGCTCAGCTTCACAGCAACCACAAGTTACCTCTGTAGGGCAAGTGGACACACCACGGCTATACGACCTAGAAGAATGTTTGACCAAAAACAAT
>NW_006399864.1:3192136-3193705 GCF_000299155.1 Elephantulus edwardii
TCTCACCACCCGTAGACGGCCATCTGGGAGCATTCTGCAGCTTCTTCAATCACCTCCTATTCCGATGCCGCATGTTTCTTCATAGAGTCTAACTTCTTGAATGATTTGTCCACCGTATAGACTGAGTACATCTGAGGGGAGTTTTTGATCAGGATGACAGAAGTGAGGCTGGATTGCCAAAAGTCATTAGGTTAAGAGCCAGCTGGTTTTAAAGTATAACGAAACATATTTTATGTTTGACTTTTATGCATTTAAAAGGAGACCTATGTCTTCTGCTCTTTACAAAACTGCTCAAATCCAATCTAATTTGAAAAGAATTCAGCTCTATGTGAACTGCTGTTCGTTTAGATAGAGTAAAAATCTATCTTCGAATACAGACATATAGGATGGAGTTCTTGGGTACGTCTTTCTTATTTAAATAGTTTGGAAGTTGAAGTCTAGATAAATTCAGCCACAATGATTTAAAATCATAAGTCCATACACTGAAAATTCTCTTCGGCATTGTGCAAAATTCTCCTGGAAATTGTGTTTATTCCTCAGAACTATCCAAGATAAAAATCATAAGCATCACTTAAAACTGATGCAATAGAGTCTTAAATCCTTAAAATGGTAGCAATTGCTTTTGTTTGCCCAAAAGGCAGATCTTTCATCACATGAATTTTTTTAAAAACGTTTAACTGTGGGGGTGGGAAGGGATGTGCATAATTATTTAGTTGTTTGTGTTAATTACATAGTAGTGTACTCTCTTGAAATTATTTCTTTCCAGTGATCTTCCAACAATTACATATATGAAGAATTAATCAGGGTTTAAAAAAATTTTTTTTTGCTTCTAGATATCTAAAAATCTCTTTTATAGCCTTTTTGAATGGGTTCTGTGGAACCAATCTGACATAGGCATGGAAGCTTGAACTCTGCACACCTTTTATACAGAAACCCTGCATGTTAGATTTGTTGCTGAGTTTCAAGAGTTCTGTTTAATTGGGATGGTTAATATACTGGATTCAAAACTCCCAAACTTATTTGGTAAATAATCAGACTTTTGAGATCTAGTGGTTATTTAAAGTTAACTTGGTTCTATACATGTAAACACACATCCTGCTTAGGCCGACACCTAATTTTGTAACAGAAAGAATATGAATATGCTTTTGTGCTATCTTTGAAGTATTCTGAGTAATTGTAAATAACAAAAGAATGAAGTTCATGTGCAGGTATAACAGGTTCTATCCTTTATGAATTTATTTTGTCCTGGTTGGGGTTAAGGCACTGGCTATAGAAGTAATTGGAAATTTTCAAGGTAAATGAATAGATTTAAATGCTTGAACTATTTTCTTATAGAATAAGTTGAAATTATGTAATAATATTTCAAAAAAATGTGTTATTCAAAATGGTTGACTCTGGAGAACATTATGCTGAGTGAAATATCCCAGTCACAAAAGGACAAATATTACATGATGCCGCTGTTGTAGAATGGAACTAACCTTGGGGTTGGGGAGAGACTGAGTAAGATGGGTTCAATAATGTATATTGCACTGAAACAGAGGAGGGAGAAAACTGTTTAAAAGAGATATT
>NW_006399864.1:3198472-3203598 GCF_000299155.1 Elephantulus edwardii
CCATTTCTCCTTGGGAATCCTTGAATTCCTTTTGTTGAGCTTCAATCTTCACTGAGGGCCAGTCATCAACTGTTTAAGTGTTCAATTATCAATAAGCCGAAGTCTGTGGAAGGCCATAATGGCCCTGCTTTAAGTGGTTCGCTACTACCGCAGCTCACCACGCTGTCTCTGCCTCTGCCGCCATCTTGGATCTTGCACCTTAGAGTTTTAATGTAAAACACTATTTAGATTTCTAGCGGGTACAATTGTGGAATATGATTGATTGGCATAATCTGGATGATTCATACAATGTCAGATCAACTTCATTGGTACTGAATCCTGTAATTAGAGTTTTAGGAACAACTTAGAAAACTCAGTGTGTCAGTGTCTTTATCCCGTCATGCATCAACAAGATTTTTTTTAGTCTAAAAAATGTAGACTTATTCTAAAGGCAAAAAAGTGATATCTTCTTTTATTGTACCCCAAAACCAATTTCAAAGGCAAAATGTACTTACAAAAAGAAAACTTCAAATCTATTGTCTGCAGCAAAGATTTTAGGTTTTCTTTTCTTTTCTGGTTTTTCTTGTTTTTTAATTTTGGTGTAAACTTACATAATTACCTTTTGATCTTAAGATAGAGACATGTTTTGAACAAAGAAAAAACCCATCAACTTCAGTTCTTTAAAAGATAATAAATAAAAGGAAAGAGACAACTTACATGCTGACAGAAAATATTTGCAACACAATTAGAGGACTAGTAGAAGAATGTATCAAGATTCTTTTTTTTTCTTTAAGAATTCTTATAAATCAATGTAAAAAAGAGGAAACCTTTTTGTCTTTCATCATTCTTGCCTCCAAAGTGCACTCTAGCTGTACCCTCTCCAAGACATATTTGTTTGTGCTTTTGGCCCTCCATAGGATGTTCAGTGTTCTTCTCCAAACCACAGTTCAAAGGCAACAGTTCTTCTTCTGTCACCGTTCTTCATTGTCTAGCTCTTAGATGCATAGCAAGTGATCAGAAAGACTTCGGCCTGACATTTTTATCCCCCAATAATTTGGAAAAGTCCCTACCTACAGACTTTCCTTACTACTGGTAGTAAAGATGTTGATTGTGGATCCAAGTTAGACGAAGTTGTTGACAGTGTCAGTCTTTTCTCTGTTTGCCATGATGCAAAGCATCATGCAACCAAAATACTGCTGACTGCCATTCAACAATGTTTAGAACAATACATAGATAGGGAACTGCCAGAAGTACACGAAGAGTTTAGAAGAGGCTGCGGCACTAAGGATATCTTTGTTGATGTCAGATAGATCCTTACTAAAGGTAATGAATGCCAGAAGAATGTCTATTTATGCTTTATTGACAACACAAACGCATTTGACTGTGTGGATCATAACAAGTTACGGTTAACATTGAGAAGAATAGGAATCACAAAGCACTTAATTGTGCTCATCTGAAACCTATACCTAGATCAAGAGGCAGTTGTACAAACAGAGCAAGGGAACACTGTGTGATTTAAAATTAAGAAGGGAAGGTGTCAGGGTTGTATTCTGCCTCATACCTATTCAATCTGAATGCTGAGCAAATTATCCAAGAAGCTGGACTCTATGAAGAAAAACGTGCCCTCAAGATTGGAGGAAGACTCATCAATAACTTGCACTGAACAGTAGACACTAACTTGCTTGCTAAAAGTGAGGAAGACTTGATGCATTAGTTGCAGAAGATAAAAGAATACAGCCTTCAAGGATGGCATCTCAATATCAAGGAAAGAAAAGTTCTTAATCACTGGACTGACAGGAAACATCATGATAGATGGACTGAAGCCATGAAGGTCATTTTTTTTTCAGAAGAAAACATACATCTCAAAAAAACAAAGAGGGAGATTGGTCAATGATAGTAAACAGATAATTAAAATCACTTTTTATACCCGTTTTTAATTGTGATTTTAATGAAAATGTCCAGAACTGTTGGGTTTTCATTCATTCATTGATGCACATTTCCCCCATCCTCCCCCTTCCTTCTCTCCCAGCTCACTTTGAAATGTACTTCTTCTTCCAGGTTGTTAAGTATCATGCATACAATGCTGAAACATACATTCCTTCCAGACAATCCTTTCTTTCATCCATTCTAGTGCAGTGTGCCTTACCTATCCACTCTCTTTAAACTGTGAAATTGAAAAAGTCTTTCATTAACAAGTATTGAGATGAACAAGATGTCTGACACATTATTTGTGGAAGTACAATAACTCTGAAAATCAATTTTGCTTATATGCTGTAAATTTGTACATATATTTAAAGCCTAGTAATCATTCTCCTAGACATAAGAAATCAATCTCTGTGTGTGTGTGTGTGTGTGTGTGTGTGTGTGTATGTATGTGTTTAAAATATAAATCTTATGAAAAGATGTCTATAGCAATTCTGTTGCACCATAACAACACCTTTAGATAACTAAATGGTCATTGAAAGGAAACAAAATAAATTTTAAAGTTATGATTTACTCATAAAAAATAATGGGAGCTGGGGTGTTTTAGTAAGGTGTTGCGCTGGCAACCCAAAAGTACACAGTTCAAATCCACTAACAACTCTGCAGGGAAGCGATGAGCAGTCTCCTTCTATGTGATTTACTGTCTCTGAAAACCTGCTGGAGTTGGTTCTGGCAAGACAGTCCATTAACAGCAACAACAGTATATAATAATACATAATACACACGGTACTATAAGAGAATAAAAACAAAGGAATAAAATAAGCCATAAAAGATGATATACATCATGATACATTTCTACTGAAAAGGAAAAAAAAACCCACACAATTTGTGTATTGATATGATGTGCACGTATTAAAAGGAAAGTAGGAGAATGATATACACGGTAGCACTGCACTTAGAATGATAGTTGCCTTAGTCTCATGGAGTAGGAAAGAAGCACATATGTCAATATCCGCTATTATCCATGTTGTAGTTTTTATTTCTGGAGGAGGTTTCCTGGGTGCAAATGTTGTTATTAGAACTGAATGGGTGGCAATTTAGAGAGAGTGCAAAAACATCGTTGCATGAAGTAGTAATAAAAGTGCATCATCATGAACCAAGGATCCAATTCTATGTATCTGAGATCCAATTAAAAAATAAGAATCCCCAGCGGGAAGTACTACTTATTTTGTTCTAAGAGGAGGCACTGAGGCCTAGAAAAGTCCAATAGCATGATAATAAGTGGTGCATCCAAAAGTTATAAGCCATTTGCTCTGGCCCAAGAGTCCATGTTCTAAGCCATAATGCTCCTAAAAAGAGAAATTGGTTCCTGTTCACAGCACTATTAGGAATCACCATATCGCCATATGGAATGTGCAGATGGCAAAGGGAAAATTAAAGAATTTTTTAAAAAAGGATTTGAACAGCAATAAGAGAAGCAGATCATATATTATAATGAACATAAAAAGCCCTTGTGTCATAATGACAAATTTCCAGGTAAACACAGAGAACAGCAACAGACCTATATAAATGACAAGAAAGAGGAAGATTGGAGATGGAGCAACACAGAAATTGGAAAGCATGACATAGAAGACACTGCTGTTATTATTATTGTTGTTGTTCTTAGAAAGAAGAAATGGGTGGTCAAATCCAAGCAGATATGTGCACACCCATGTTCATCGCGGCTTTGTTCACAATAGCAAGGAGTTGGAAACAACCTAAGTGCCCATCAACAAACGAATGGATAGAGAAGCTGTGGTATATTCACACAATGGAATACTATGCCGCATTGAAAAACAAGGAACTCATGCAATATTATTCAAAATGGGTGACCCTCGAGGACATTATGCTGAGTAAAATATCTCAGTCACAAAAGGACAAATACTGCACGGTGCCACTGTTGTAGCATGGGGCTACATCAGGGTTGGGGTAAGACTGAGAAAAACTGGATAGGTTATATATACTGAATTGAAACAGATGAAGGAGAGAACAGTTTAAAAGTGATATATGATAGCATATTATGATTATCACAGGAATACAGAATTAAGGTTGCATAGTGGAGTGCATTTGGTCTGTGGGGGGATACAGGGATTTGGGGTCAGGGGATTATATACCAACGAAGAAGTTTTTCTTTTGCTTTTCAAAGAGAGGAGTGAACTGGAGGGAGAGGGGAAAGGAAAAAAGTGCGACAATGAATGAATGAAAATCCAAAATCTCTATAAACGTTCATTAAAATTAAGAAAAAAAATTAAAAAAAAAAGAAATTGGTGGTCAAAAGGTAAGTTGCAGCTGCATAATATAAATTAGCTATCCTAGCCTCTATACAAAATCAAAGCTAAAATCACCTGTACACTGTACAAGATGCAGGAATGCACCTCACCTCAACCCATACACACATATCAAAGCCAAAGAGATATCTGAGTACTCAAATTTCCTCTCATGTTTATACTCTGAATTTCTGCACTTAAAAATTCTCAAACTAGTTCTCTTTGTGTTATCTATGACTGATCTCTCCTCTTCTGTCTGTAGAATCTTAGACATAGATATTTTATCTTATTTCCTCCAATGCAACTCCTGTAAGACATTCTTTATGCTACATTAGCCTCACACCAGTTCAAGCTTTGATGTTAAATACCCCTCAAACTGCCAAGCCGCCAAACATTCCTTCCAAGCTCCTTTCTCCTTAGGTGGCAACTGGTTATTGCTTTTTCATTCTCTTAACATACTTCATCCTATTGTCTCTAATTTCTTTCTTGGCAGAACTCAGACAATTGGAGCTACAGGCTCTTTCTACATTATTTTACAAAGGCACCCTTTCTCGTGTCTTTGTCTTTTCCTAATAAAATCACGATGCTGTCGTAGGGTTTTTCTCTCAATTTTTAATTATTAATTTTAATGAAAATTTACAGAGACTTTGGATTTCCATTCATTCATTGTTGCACTTTTCCCCCTGCTCCTCCCCCAACACACTCTTCTCTTTGAAAAGTAACAGAAAAATTTTTTCATTGTTTTACAATCCCTCCCCCCAGATCCACTCCACTATGCAGCCTTCATTCTGGACTCCTATCACGACAATGATACCTAATCATATATCCCTTGTAAACAGTTCTCTCCCTCATATGTTTCAATGTAGCATACTGAATTTATCCCATCTTTTTCAGTCTCCCCCAACCCTGATGTTAGTC
>NW_006399864.1:3204103-3206419 GCF_000299155.1 Elephantulus edwardii
TAGAGCTAGGGATTTTAAACATTTCTTCATGTGTTTGTTTGCCATTTGAATGTCTTCTTTGGTGAAGTGTCTGTAAATATCTTGTGCCCATTTTTCAATTGGGTTGTTTACCTTTATCTTGTTGTGGTGCTCAAGTATTTTATAAATTCTAGATAGAAGTCCCTTATCTGACATGTCATTACCAAATATTTTTTTATCAGTCTGTGACTTCCCTTTTTTACCCTTTTGGAGACATTTTTGGATGTGCATTGGGATTTGATTCTTAGAAGGTCCCATTCATCTATTTTATCCTCTCCTGATTGTAGATTTTTCAGAACACTTGAAAGACTGTTTATGTTGTGGATTAGGGCTTCTAGAGTTTTTCAAAGTTTTCTTTAAAGAAGTTTATAGTCCTTGGTTTTAGTCCTAGGTCCATGATCCACTTTGAGTTGGTTTTTGTGTATGGAGTAAGGTGTGGATCTTGGTGTCCTAATATTCTTAAATAAGAATTCTGGTTGAAATTTTATATCAGTAATACAAACAGACTGAATCAATCCATCTCATCGAGAGTCTTCCTCTCCTGCGCTGTCCCTCCACCTTCCCACTGACTCTTCAGTCACTGGGGTAATGGGATAGGTGTGTCAGAGACAATGAGATTGGCAAGGGATAGAGCAGGGTTTAGAGCTGTTGCACATAGGGTCACTATGAGTCACAGGCAACTCGACAGCAATAACAACAACTCAAACAGTAGCCCTCTTTTTTGTTGTTTGGGTTTTTTTTTTTCCAGTTTTGTTTGATCCATAGAGAATTCTTCTTAGCTGAATTAATCACCACTTAAGATAATTATTTACATAGACCTTTCACCAGAGCCTCAAATTCAGGAATATGGTGCTACCATCCAATGTGGCAGGAATGTGTTCGATAAGGGTTGTTTTTCTCCCTTTACACAGAGTGCACACTTATATTATCTGCGAAGCCCTGTAAGTATTTGAGTATATGATCTGACTCTTCATGCTCCCCTGGTTTCTTTTTATTGCTGCCTGAATCAGTTCCATTTAATTCAATAAATCTTTTCTTAGCACCTAGAAGAGTCAACATGGAAAAGAATGAAATATGGTATGGCCTGTGCCATCAAGAACTTTTCCATTTAATAGAAAAACAAACACTTAAAAGGATGATTTTTACATAGTGAGTTAAGAGCGCCCTATTGTACTGTGGTTAACTTCTCCAAAGGTTGCTGTTGTTGTTATGTGCCGTCGAGTCTCTGATGACCCATAGCGACCTTATGTGCAGCAGCTCAGAAGCCTGCCCTGTCCTGAGCCAGTCTCACTGATTCCAACACAACAGCTGCCATTGCTCCAGTTACTGTATCATCCAGGGTCATCCTCTCCTGCGCTGTCCCTTCATCCTTCCGAGTATGATGTCTTCCTCTAAGGTCTAGTCCTTCCTGGCCACATGCCCAAAGTATGTGAGACAGAGCTTTAAAATCCTAGCCTCCAAGGAGAAACTTGGTTTCACCCTCTCCAAGATAGACCTATTTGTTTTCTTGGTAGTTCAAGACTTTTCTCCAGCACCACAAGTCAAAAGCATTGATTCTTCTTCTGTCATCCTTCATCACTGTCCACATTTCTGATGAATAGCAAGTAAGTGCAAAGACAATGAACTGGATAGGTGCACTTTAGTCTCTAGACTGGCATCATTGCTTTTCAGCACTCTGGAGACATTCCTGACAGCAGATTTTCCCAATGCAAATAATCTTTTTATTTCCTGACTGCTGATTTAAGAGTGTTGATTGTGGAGCTGAGCAAGCTATAACTGTTAACAAATCAATCTCTTCTCCATTATGGTGCTGCCAACTGGCCCAATGTTGAGAGTTTTTTCTTCTTGATGTTAAGCTTCAATCCATATTAAAGACTATAGTCCTTGACCTTCGGCAGCAAGCGCTTCAGGTCTTCTTCATTTCAGCAAGCAAAGTTGTGTCATGTCCATATTGTAGGTTGTTGTTGAGTCTTCCTCCATTCTTGATGCCACAATCCTCCTCTTAAAGCCCTCCTTCCGAATGATCTATTCTGCATACAGACTGAAAAGACACAGGGACAGGATGCATACCTGACACACTCCTTTAAACACCATTTATGTTGCTGATAAAACATTTCCAATTAATATATCTTTGTTGTTGTTGTTATGTGCTGTCAAGTCGTTTGCGACTCATAGCGACCCTATGCACAACAGCCCTAAACCCTGATCTATCCTGTGCCAACCGCACTGCCTCTGACATGCCCATCCCGATTACCCCAGTCACCGAATCAATCCATCTCATAGAGGGTCTTCCCCTCC
>NW_006399864.1:3206519-3207794 GCF_000299155.1 Elephantulus edwardii
ATTTAGTGCTCTTATATATAGGGTCACTATGAGTCACAAATGACTCGATGACACATAACAACAACAACAACAACTGAGTATATTAACCTTTCAACCACAAGGGACTCCAGTCAGAGATTAGTGGGAACCAAAATAGAGACATATCCGGTGGCCTAGTGGCAAGAAGCTATGCTTCAATCCCGAAAGGCACATGGTTCGAGGCCACCAGCTGCTCCACTGGAGAAGGATGGAAAGTCTCCGCCTGTGTGATTAAATGCCTCTGAAAACCCACTGGAGGGTCAGCTATGGGTCAGTTCCAACTCTACAATACACAACAACTGCAACAGTCTCTATGTAAGTACATTATTGTACCTTTCTCTGTGGAGTGGGTAATGATTTCAAACCACTAGCCTTTGAATTGATAGTTATAGAAAGGCCTCAGGTCTTTTGTTCATAGAGTCGCTATGAGTCGTGTGTGACTCGATGGCAATCAACAACAACCACAACTTTTGGAGTCTCTCTTCCCTTTGCTTTGACTTCTCCATGCTCTAGTGCAATATTGAGAGTCTCTTCTTACATTGTGTTTGGTCTTCTTCCTCCATCTTTGTAATGACCTTTCGCATTCTTTATGGACAATATTCTTGATACTTCCCACAGCTCATCTGGTCTTCATTCATTAGTGCTCAAGGCCTCAAACCTGTTCCTTAGTTGGCTTTTAAATGCAGGGGTAATAGACTCAAGATCAAATTTTGCTTCCCATGGATATGATTTGGCTTTCTTCAGCTTTAATTTGAACTTGCATATGAGTTAGTTGATGGTCTGTTCCACAGTCTGCACCTGGCCTACTTTTCACTGCTCTTATTTTCCTCTTAATATCTTTATTTTCCCATTTAAACAATACTATTTGTAGTTTTCAGAACAGACCAAGCTTATTTCAGCCTGTATACTCTGAAGGCATGCTGTTATCTTTTCTTAGAATGTGCTTTCCTATATTTTTCAATCGGAACAAAAGTATTCATTGGTTCTTTATACTCTGCCTAAACATTAACTTCTTTTAAAAAGCTGCTCTGTCAGCCTCAACACAATTTGTTTTGTTGTTGTTATGTGCCATCGAGTCAACTACAACTCATACTAACTCTATGAACAATAGCTCATAATCCTGCCCTGTCTTGAGCCAGGCTCACTGTCTCTGACATACCTTGTCCCCATGACCACAGTCACTGAGTCAAACCATCTCATCCAGGGTCTTCTGCTCTAATGCTGTCCCTCCACCCTTCCAAGCTTGATAGCCTTCTC
>NW_006399864.1:3207967-3213716 GCF_000299155.1 Elephantulus edwardii
CAGATTGTTAATAGATCTTCCACCAATCCTGATGCCACAATTCTCTTTAGTACTACAAAATTCGATCATTCTGTCCTCAAATCACTTCAATGCCAAGATATTCTTTTCTAACTACCAACCTTCCTCTTTCCTTTCTTTTAATATTTACATGCAAATCATTTGCAGTTATTAATGTATCTACATTGTTGCCTATTTGATCTGTTTCAGAGTATAGAAGTTGTTGACATATTAAATTTATTCATATTTAATATTAGCAGTCAGAGTATGTATTTGAATAATAGTCATTTTATCATAGGTCTTCCTTGTAGGTAAAAGCACATTATCTCATCATTAAGAACATTACACTAAAGGATATTGTTGTATTCTGTGGAGTAGGAGCTAACTCCTAGCTGACTCAAACCAGTGGATTTTCAGAGGTAGTAAATCACAAGGAAGGACACTTCCCATATTTCACCTGCATATTCAACTGGTGGACTCCAAAGTATGTGCCTTTGGGTTGGCAGCGCAACTCATTACCACTAACCCACCATTCTCCACACTTTATCCTTAATACTCACAATAGTTCTTGTTAGGTGCCAGTGAGTGGATTCTGACTCAAAGTGACCTTCTGAACAACACATCTGAAGCCTGTTTTATTCTGTGCCCTCTTCACAATCTTAGACACACTTAAGCTCATTGCTGCAATCACTCTGTCAGTGTACTTGGTCAAAAGTCTTCCTCTCTTCAGCTCTTCCTCCACCTTCCCAAGCATAATGTCCCTCTCCAAGGAATAGCCTCTCTTATAAATATACCCCAAATATATGAGGTGAAGTTTTATCATCTTTGCCTCCAAGGAGCACTCTGGCGGCACCATACTTAGGGATTTTATTGCTGTTACTATACCATCGAGTCGACTATGACTCATAGTGACTGAATAAACAATGACTCTGAACCTGGCCCTCTCCTGAGCCATCCCCACCATCTCTGACACATCTGACTCCATTGTCACAATCACTGAATCAATCCATCTCATCCAGGTCTTCCTCTTCTGCACTGACCCTCTACCTTCTAAGCATGATGTCCTTCTCCACATACTGGCTGTTCCTGGCAACATGCCCAAAGTACAGGAGACAAAGCTTCAAAATCCTTGCTGCTAAGGAGTAAACTGGTTTTACAGTCTCTAGGATGAATCTGTTTTCTTTGCAAGCCATGGTATGTTCCATACTCTTCTCCAGCACTGCAAATAAAAGACATCGAGTCTTCCTCTGTCATTCTTATACATTGTCTCACTCTCAGATGCATAGCAAGCCATTGAGAAGACCATGGTTTGGATCAGGTGCACTATAGTCTCTGAACTGACATCATTGCTCTTGAACACTTTGGAGAGACCCTTTATAACAGATTTCTCAAAAGCAACTCATCTTTTGATTTCCTAACTGCTGGTATCAAGAGTGTTGATTGTGGATCTGAGCAAGATGAAATTATTTACAAACTCGATCTTTTCTCCATCTATCATGACACTGCTTATTGACCTATTGATGGGAATCTTCCTTTTCTTGCTGTTGAGATGCAAGCCATATTGAAGGCTACAATCTTTGACCTTCTGCAGCAAATGCTTCAAGTCTTCCTCAGTTTAGGTGAGCAGGGTTATATCATCTGTATAACACAGGTTGTTCATGAGTCTTCCTCCAATCCTGATGACACAATCTTCTTCACATAGTCCAGCCCCTGAATGATCTGTTCTACATAAAGATTGAAAAAGTATGGAGAAAAGATACATCCCTGAAGCCCTCCTTCCTTGAATTTGAACCATGTACACTATTCGCTTGCTCTGTTCGGACAGCTTCCTGATCTAGGTATAGGTTTCTCATGAGCACAATCAGGTGTTCTGGAATTCTGATTCTTCTCAATGTTAGCCACAGTTTGTTTACTTAAGGATAGATACTTTGAAATGTTCTCTTTCTTTGCCAATGGATATGATGTCATTCATTTTCAATTTATCATTGCCACATTGTAGACTATATGATTGACCGATTCAAAATGCCCAATACCAGTTCAGTTCAGCTCACTAAAGCCACAGTTATCAATCATTATGTGTTCCATTTCTTTTTTGACAAGCTTCAATTTTCTTAGTCACATTTTGCACATTCCGCATCTCAATAATTAATGGATGCTTATAGCTGTTTCTTTTCATTTTGAGTTGTACAATATCAGAAAATGCAGATCTAAAAGCTTACTGCATTCATATCATTGAGATAAAACTTTATTTTAAGGTGACGACTCTTTTCCAGTTGTATTTGAAGGTCTTTCAACTGAAAGACTCATCTTGTGGCTCTATACCACAAGGTATTCTGCTTTTGCTGTTTGTACGGTTTTTCCTGACCCTGGATTGTTTTAGAAATAGGTCACCAGGCCCTTCTAGGATGTGCGCATGTGGAAGCTTCAATGAAACCTCTTCACCGTGGTGACATCACTGGTATTTGAAACACTGGTGCATCTCTTCAAGTATCATAGCGATTTTCAATCCACAACAGTCTGATAAAATGATAAGAATTTAAGAAGTTGAATAAGCTAAATGTCAAATGACAAAAGAGTACAAATTCACAGTTTCCCTTTTAAAATGGTATTATTTGCCTCATCATCATACTTGGTCAAAGTAACCTTTATGCACTTTGTTAAATAAATAATAATAGGAGTTCTAAAACCCTCTTCGTAGTGCCACAAATTTTACACTATTAAATAAGATATGGTGAAATACTTACGGGGTTTTTTAACATGGTAAGGATTTTTAAAAATACAGCAGCAAGTCAAAATTACTTGTAAAATAAGTTAAGATTTTTGTGATTCTTTCTTGAATGAATGTTTTTAGCTCTCTGAGATGGTTATTATATCCATACTTGCTATTTAGAGATTTGTTATGTGGGAGGGACAAAAGATAATTCAGAAACAAAAAGAAATGAAAGTATTCTACATAAGATACAATTCCAGCCACTGCATGCTGTGTGCCCTGTAATTCCCAGCTAATCCTGCTGATGACGGTAAATCAGTAAATAACTATAGGCAAGTCACCGGGAGGTTTTCACCTCCTAGAATTGCTTTTATTAAATTGTTCTCTGCTGTGAGGATGAAACTATGTGGAATAAAATGTAGAAACATTGTTACACAGATTCTGTCTAATCCTAGCATAATAATCATTGTGTTTGTTCTGATAAATTGCTATCTCTGTCTTATAGACTTTGCTTTTTGAGTAACTGATGCTTCCATTTTTCTATTGAATTTGCTAGAAAGCTCAGCATCAAATGTTCGACTTAGGTATAGCAATCCTCTTAGGCTTCAAGATATATATTTTAGTCTTATTCTGAGTGATATTTTATACCCTTTGTTTCCCCCTTTGGCTTCTGCTGTTGTTTATGTGATGTAAGTACATTTTCTGTAACTTTGAAAGCCACATTTGATCCATTCTGGAATAAACCAAACATGCTGCCATGGACAGAACAGAGCAATTCTGTTTCTGATGCTGTAATCTTTGCAGAAGTCACTACCCTCCCTTCTCCTTCCCCCCATGGATGGAGACACTGCCCATTGCTGTAGAGTTACTTCTGACTTACAAGGATCATTTATCTAGTGTTCTTGTCTGTAAATCTTAACACTTAACTGAGATGCTCCTGGGAGAGGTTATTCCTTGGAAAGGGAATTCACGCTTGGAAAGGTGAGCATCAGTGAAAGAGAAGAAGGAGATGGATTAAAACAGAGACTGTAGCAGTGGGCTCGAGTGTGTCAGAGATGATGATGATGGCTCAGGACAGGACAGGACAGGGTCAGATCTGTTGTTTATAGAGGTACTGTAAGTTGTATTCTACTTGATGGCACTTCACAACAAAGACAACAATCATAACAGAAGAAGATTGTCTATCTGTCATTACCTGGTTGATGGATTTGAACCACTGACTTTGTAATTAGTAGTGCAACAGATAACCCACTACACCCTCTACACCACCAGGGCTCCTTGTGGAGCCACTCAAAGGTCAAAGACATTACCATAAGTTGGAACTGATTCATAGCTGTAACTTGCACAAGAGGAGATTACCCATCTTTCTTCCACAGAATACCTGGCGGATTCGAACCGTGGGCCTTTGGTTTGGCAGCGTAACTCCCTATCCACTAGACCTCCTTGTGCTACTGCTGGCTGTTAGCATGTAAGCACATAATTTCTGCACCACCAGGGTAATTTTCTGGAACAAGATCAAAAGCAGAGCAAGGCTAATAAGGAACTAGGAATGGTTTCGAACTTCCTTCCCTCTCTCCACCTGAATTTCAGTATGAATAGCCCTTGAGGTTCAGTGATGATGAGCACAAGTGCTTCCTCCTGGCTGTGCCTGGCTGTCTCAGTCACTGCATATTTGTGGCAGTTTGGAATATCATCCTTATTTGTGTGGTGTCCACTTGGATTTGAGCCTATGACAAGTCTACCTCTCTGCCTAGCCTCTGAACAACACTGGAAAGAAATAAGCAATAGCAAAGCCGATGAATAGGTAATTTTCAGTAAAGTACTATGGCTATTTGGTTCTCTCTCTAATTTTTAACTAACAAAACAAAATAAATCCCACAGAGATTTCAATATTTAAAGAGAGGTCTTTAGCTATTGCAGTATTTGGATCCTGTACTACACAAAATTACTGAGAGAATTTTTGGCTGTGGTTGATTCATTACCTTCTAAAGGTAGCTTGCAGAATAAATACCAATTCCTCTTTTAAAGTATCCACAAGAAGAAATGGTTGTAGTCGATGTTTTATCCCTTTAGTCATATTAACTTTATTTGTTTGATAAAGATTGCTAGAATTAAATGGCATTTAAAAAATTATTCAAATTATTCTATAAAACATATTTAATACACAGGAAATCTCATTCTTTAAGGAAATAGTCACTATGATTATCTCGATGGAGCAAATACAATTTTCAGCACTAGGGGTATATCAGTGAATCGTGCTCATGATATGCAAGAAACAAAAACAGCCTGTTCTCATTGAGTCAATTAAGGTTGATCAGTGGTGATGTTGTATCACTGCCCAGGGACTCTACCTACAGAAATATCTGTATTATAGCAAGGAATTCTGAGCTGAGACAAATGGAACAAATTTAAACTGTGCTGTCAGGAACCTCTCTAGAGTAGTGAAGATTAAAGATGTCAGTCTGGAGGCGTGCCTGATCCAGGCCATGGTCTTCACAATTATTTGCTATATACATCAGAGAACTGGATAATGACTAAAGATCACAGGAGAAGATTCAATGCCTTCGAGTTGTGCTGGATAAGAGTGCTGAACATACTATGTATGGATTTCCAAGAGTGCAAACAGGTCTGTCTTGGAGAGGGTGAAACCAAGTTTGTCCTTGGGTGATAGCATTTTGAAGCTCCATCTCACATACTCTGGGCATGTGGCCAGGACAGATTGGCCCTAAGAGAAGGACATCATTCTTAGAAGGGTGGATGAACAGCATAGGAGAGGAAGATGCCAGATGAAGTGGATTGCAATAGTAATAGATGGATAATGGGCATAGGTGTTTTGGAGTCAGTGAGACTGGCTCAGGATAGAGCAGGGTTCAGAGCTACTGTACAGAAGGTCACTATGAGTTACAGGTAATTAGATGGCACATAATAACAGCAACAATATTATTGATTCAGATCTATTAAATTTGGTATTACAAATATATAGTATTGTTGAAGAGATTTTTTTTTTACTACTTATCATGAGGAAGCCACCCGGTTTAACCC
>NW_006399864.1:3216696-3245996 GCF_000299155.1 Elephantulus edwardii
GTCTGTTCCACAGTCTGCACCTGGCCTACTTTTCACTGCTCTTATTTTCCTCTTAATATCTTTATTTTCCCATTTAAACAATACTATTTGTAGTTTTCAGAACAGACCAAGCTTATTTCAGCCTGTATACTCTGAAGGCATGCTGTTATCTTTTCTTAGAATGTGCTTTCCTATATTTTTCAATCGGAACAAAAGTATTCATTGGTTCTTTATACTCTGCCTAAACATTAACTTCTTTTAAAAAGCTGCTCTGTCAGCCTCAACACAATTTGTTTTGTTGTTGTTATGTGCCATCGAGTCAACTACAACTCATACTAACTCTATGAACAATAGCTCATAATCCTGCCCTGTCTTGAGCCAGGCTCACTGTCTCTGACATACCTTGTCCCCATGACCACAGTCACTGAGTCAAACCATCTCATCCAGGGTCTTCTGCTCTAATGCTGTCCCTCCACCCTTCCAAGCTTGATAGCCTTCTCTGAGGACTGGTCCCTCCCAGCAATATGCCCCCAAATTAAGATGGACTAATTGTCCTGCATAGTGCTTTGTATATTAGTATCTATTTTAATTGTTTTGAATTCTTCCTGTCTATGTGTCTGAATAGTTTTGTCTGATTCATCTTTACTTCCTTCAAACAAATTCTAGGATTCCATCTCAATAAAAGAAAGTAACTCCTAGAACTGCTGGAAAGAGGAAGATGGAGGGAAGGCATCTAACACATTTAATGCCCCCAGTGCATGGGGACATCATTATTTATACAACAAATATGAAATCTCAATACTTGCATCTTTATTTTACAAATGATGAATCTGAGACTCTGAGTGAAGAATTGCTGTTCCTGTGGTCAGTCAACTACTAACTGATGAGATCTTAATTCAAATTTAAGCCCAAGTCTAAATTACATTTTCTTTTCAATATACCAGAACAAAAAGATTGATAGTCTGTGTACTAAAAGTTGGTGTAGACGTTATTTTTCTCTTGTATTTTTTTCCCCCTTTCACTTCACACTGTGAGACCAAGGGCTGCAAATGAGAGAGAAATATTATTACTATTTTCAACTCAACATATTACCCTAGATTATGGTCTATGGAATCGTGTTATGTATTGAGCTGCCAACGGAAAGGTTGACTGTTCAGATCTATCAATACTCTTGGGGAGAACTATTAGAAAATCTCCTAGAATGATATACAGCCTCAGAAATTCAAGGAAATTCAAGTAGAGTACCACTGAGTCAAAATTCACCCAAGGGCACTGGTCTTGGGTTATGTTTGTTTTGTTTTCCCCTTTGCTCTAAATGTTATTAGCTAATTTCTAGAGACACCCCATATAGCTATGCAGTACAGACGCAGGCAGCATGCTTTGCACTGGCTGAGGGTCTCTGAATGGTGGCCCCTGGCACTGGGCAGTATGCCCCCTTCACAGTCACGTTGTTGTTGATTGTGCAGGAGATTCTGGTTCATAGTGACCCAAAAGAAAAAAGAAAGGTAACCCAAAAGAATCCCCAAGCCGAAAACCGGGCAAGAACAAAATGCCAAGAAGTCCGGGTTGGGGTGGTTGTTTTTTTTTCTCTCATAGGACAGATGGTAGTTTGAACTGCTAACCTTTCAGTTAGCAGCCAACTGCTTCATTATTGCACTACAGGGTATATCAATTAGTGGCTATTCTGCTTATTTATCTATTAAGCTATTATTTACTCTTAAGTAAATCTGGATACATTTCTTGATACATTTAATTAAGCTCATATTACTGCTATTGGATACAGTGTCTGGTATGAGCCTTAAACAGGCTCTGAAGACACAGATTAAAACAGGGTAGTCAGTGTAGTCAGGAAAATGGGCAAAGAGACAAATAATTGCAGGTAATTGTCATAATGACAGATAATTGTAGTGAGAGCAGAATGGCATGGAAACACAAGAGGAGGGACTCTGACTCAGAGACTGATAAAGCTGCCTTTTGCCTCAACTCTTTTTCTCTCCCTCTTTCAAGTTTACTTCTTTGGCCACTCACTCAGGGTCCTTGCTCCATGAGGCTGGCGTCCTGCATCTCAAGAATGCCCTTGATCCCAGCTCCTTCCTGTAGAAATGATGATGGATGGATTCAGAGATGCTAACTCCAGACAGATCTTGTGGGAAAATTAATCTGTAAGATTCACACATATTTTTCATAGGACAATAATTTTCTAAATAATTTTTTAAGTCATTAGGGCAATCAACTGTCCTCACTTGAAGCAAAGCTAAGTAGAAACAGAGTAATGGAAGGGCTGGAAAAAACTTCCTCTGTCAGAGGTGCAAACTCCTTGAGGTAATGAGCTTTAAGTGGCTTGTTCATGACTAGACCCCTCTCCCATTCTCTCTCAGTACACATACCATACTAGTGCAGAACTGCACTTTGGTGTCAAATACGTGATGGTTGTTTGGATGAGGGTGCATAAAGCTACCAGTTAGGAAATTGTTGATGTCGTTGCTATGTGTCCTTCAATCGACTATAGCTCCCAAGGACCCTGTGAACAACAGAGCAGAGCCTTGCCTTATCTCTTGCCATCCTCACAATCTCCACATGCACAAGCCTATGGTTTCAGCCACTGCAAGAGTCTGTTTCACTGAAGGTGGTCTTCTCTTTCACTGAACCTCTACCTTTCCCAGCATGCTGGCTTTTTCCAAAGACTGGGGCCTCCTGACAACATGCCCAAAGTATATGATGTGAGATCAAGTTTCATTTTTCACCTCTCAGGAGCACCCATGTGTTTCGTATTTCTTCCAAGGTAGACTTGTGAATGTGGATGTTCATCTTTTGAGTACCTTGCATGAACTTGTTGAATAAATTGTTTCCCTTTCCATGGGCACTTCCATATCATGTCATAATATATACCATTTTGAGTACTAGTAAATACCATCATTTCAAACAGAGAGCATATTTGGTGGTGGCCTGGGGTAGGAAGCTGCACTGCAATTCCATAGTCATGTGGTTCAAATCAACCAGTTGCTTCAAGGGAGAAGGATGGACAATCTCCTCTCATGTGATTTACTGTCTCTGAAAACCCACTGGAGAGTCAGCTATGGGTTGGTTCCAACTAAAAGGCACACAACAACAAAAACAACAACAACAGTCCCTTCAATCTTAGTAACTCTCAGCCAGTTGTCGTGATGGAGAATTCATGAAAATCATTCTGTTATTTAAAAATGTTATTAATCAAAATTAACATTTTCTTTCATGAGCTTGCAGCAATAGCTTCAGTGAGATTCATGTCAATTAGCTAGGCCCAATTATAATAAATGCCTCTAATGAAGATATGGAAAGAGAGAAATAAAAACAGAAAGAATGGGAACACCAAAGAGAGAAGTTCTTAAGAGCCATCATTATTCAGTTTCTTGTAATTGCTCTCAGAATTCACCATTTCTCTTCAGAAGGAAATCTTGATTATATATAATTTGTAAATAAAATTGCACTTTGTAAGTTTTTTTTAAAGTGGTTCAAATAAGTAGGAGAACAAGGGTACACAAAGTCTTGAATCTTCTTCAGTCAAATATGTAAAGATAAGAATAAGACTTTTCATTTGTTGTTGTGCACCCCTGAG
The DNA here is from genome assembly GCF_000299155.1 of Elephantulus edwardii. Taxonomy (NCBI): domain Eukaryota; kingdom Metazoa; phylum Chordata; class Mammalia; order Macroscelidea; family Macroscelididae; genus Elephantulus; species Elephantulus edwardii. The sequence continues at coordinate 3,220,271 of NW_006399864.1, forward strand.
TTGGAACCAACTCATAGTTGATCCCTTCAGTGGGTTTTCAGAGGCCATAAATCACATGGGAGGAGACTTGCTCTTATTCCCACAGAGGAACTGCTGTGTTCAAATTCTGTACCTTTGAATTGGCGGCACAACTTCTACCACCAAGACACCAGAATCCCTAATCGTCATATATACAGAAGGTAAAAGTGGTTTTTACCAACACTTTGAGCTCTCTACTGTCTTGTTTAGGTATATGTGAAAAAGTCCAAAGAAGAGAAACTGTTAAGTGTTAACACTTTGTCATGTTTACCTAGGACTTCATTTTTTAACTATTGTTGTTGTTATGGGTCCTTGAGTGGACCACAACTCACAGCAATTCAAAGAACAATAGCTCTGAAATCTACCCTATCCTAAGCCAATCTCACCCTCTCTGACATACTTGTTCCCATTGTCCTCGTCACTGTGTCAATCTGTCCATTCAGAATCTTCCTCTCCTGTGCTGACCCTCAACCCTTCCAAGCATGATGGCCTTCTCCATGGACTGGTCCCTTCTGGCAACATACCCAAAGTATGTGAGATAGACTTTCAAAATTCTTGTCTCCAAGGAGCAGCCTTTCAAGGACATAGCTGTTATCTTTCCAGTTCCTAGTTTGTTCAATACCCTTCTCTAATACAACAACACAAAGACATCAATTCTTCTTCTTGTCATCTTTAGTCATTGTCCATCTCTCAGATGTATAGAAAGCAATTGCGAAAACTATGGCCTGGATGAGGTGCACCTTAGTCTCTAGACTGATATCATTGTCCTTCAGCACTTTGGAGACGTCCCTGACCCAAGATTATCCTAATGAAATTCATATTTTGATATCCTGATGCTGGTGATAAAAGTGTTGATTGCAGAATTGAGCAAGCCAAAGTTGTTAATAATCTCAATCTCATCTCCATCTATCATGGTGCTGCCAATTGGTCCAGTGGTTACAATCTTTGTTTTCTTGATGTTGACCTTCAGTCCGTATTGAAAAATGTTGTCCTTGACTTTCTGCATCAAATGAGTCAGGAACATATCTTCTCTCAATACCTTTCAATCTATATGCAGAACATATAATTCAGAAGACTGGACTTTATTAAGATGAATGTGGCATCAGGATTGAAGGAAAACTCATAAACAACCTGCATTGTGCAGATAACACAACTTTGTCACAGAAACTGATGAGAACAACTTGGAGAAGGGTGTCATACTTGGAAGGGTGGAGGTAAAGCACAGGAGAGGAAGACCATGAATGAGATGGATTGACATGTAACTAGGGTAAAGGGGGTATGTAGGTATGTAGGAGAGAGTGAGATTGACTTAGAACAGTGCAGGGTTCAGAGCTATTGTGCATAGAGTTTCTGTGATTCACACTCAACTCAAAGGCATGTAGCAAGAAAAAACAAATCACATTGGAGGATATTGTGAATCTTTCTCCTATTGAGGAGCTGGTGGATTTGAACTAGTTGCCATTGTGTTAGCAGCATAACTCATTACCACTAGACCACCAGAGTTCCCTGGAATTACATTTAGGTATTTTAAAAAGACAAGAACTAAGGAAGCTTAGAGACTCCTATTGAAGATTCTACTTGGTGAGAATAAAAGAAGAAAAGGAAATAATACCTTAGAGATCCCCATTTTAGTTATATTATTAGTCACTATTTCTTCCTAAAACTATTCTAGCCCTCTAATAGCTCTACTTCCTAATGGTTCTTTCAAGATACCTTACTTGTCATGTTGTTGTTGGATGACGAATCAATCCATCTCATCGAGGGTCTTCCTCCCTTGCATGGTCCCTCCACTTGTCATATTCTTGGAAATAATTTTCAACTGAGAAATATAGACAAAACTACTCCACTTCCCGCTACGTATTTAATCAGATGTCACACAGAGATTAAGTACGTGGACAAACCATTACACTTGGGTTTTCACTCAAATTTTGTCATTCATTAATAGCTTAGCCTCAGAGAAGTTACATGTGCCTCATTTTCTCAGTCTGTGAAATGGGGATATCTTTTATAGAACTGAGATAAAAATTAATGTCAAACATTTCTAACAGTGCCTGGAACACTTCTAATCAATATTTGTGGCTGTGAAACCTAGAGTCGGAGCCCATCCACAGCTGACCATATGGCCAGTGGATTTTAAGAGACAGTTAATCACACAGGAGGAGATTGCCAATCTTTCTTCCGCAAAGTGACTGGTGGCCTCAAATCTCATGCCTTTAGGATTGAAGTACAGTTTCTTGCCATTAGACCACTAGAGTTCCTTCAATCAATACTGTTGTTGATGTTACTGTTGTTGTTATGTACTGTCAAGTCACCTGTGACTCATAGTGACCTATCTACAATGTACAACAGCCCTGAACTCTGCTCTATTCTGTGCTAATCTTATTAATAGTCTTTGACACACCCACCCTGTTACCCCAGTCACTGAACCAATCCATCTCATTGAGGGTCTTCCTCTCCTGCACTGTCCCTCCACCCTCCCAAGCATGACATCTCTCTCCAAGGACTGGTCCCGCCTTGCAACATGCCCAAAGGATGTGAGAAGAAGCTTCAGAATCCTTGCTTCCAAGAAGCAGCCTGGTCTCACCTTCTCTAGGACAAACCTGTTTGTTCTCAGTACATTGTATATTAGCTACTTTCATATTTTGAAGCAAATGATATATTTAATTCTCTAACTCTATACTAACATATTTATAAAAATATCACTGATGCTTTCAATTCCATTTTGAAAAGTGGTTTCTCTGTTCCAAGCTTCATCAGACTGTTATTAAACACCCAGGAGAATGATCCCATCTGTTCTCTAAACAATGTTTCAAACCTCACTGGTCACCAACTTCCCTCTACGCAAAGCTTTCCCTACTCCTATATTTTACGATGATGTGTTTTTAATGAGTGGAGAGACGTGCTCACACTTTGTTGTCTTTATTTCTTCCAGCTTTTAATGTGAATAATAAATACTCTCATTTATACTTTCCTTCTTAGTCACAACCCACTTAATAGTATGCTAATCATTCTGTGGTGGTGCTTTGGTTATTTTGTTTTGTCTATAGGTATGTATGGCCATTAAGCCACTAACGGCTTTACTTGCATGGTCTTTGTTTTGTTTTCTCATCTAAGCAATAAGGCTGATAGAGGGTGACTAACACATCTCAGAATTTCATAGGTTTAAACAATGGAAGTGCCCAAAGTTCTTAATATCAAGTCAATTCTGATTCATATTAGCCTTATTGGACAGAGTAGAACTGTCACATGAAGTTTCCAAGGCTACGATCTGTATGGAATCACACTGCAACTTTTTCTTGAAGAATAGCTGATGGGTTCCAACCACTGACCTTTCAGCTAATGATTAGTTAACTACTGAGGCTTCTTACTAAAATTCCCACATCTGAAAAAAATATTTTCAATTTCAGAAAAAGTGGGACAATTTGTCTCTCTGCATCACTCATATTGTTATTATTACAATTTGGTGTTTTTTTCCAAACCACAAGAACATATATTGAAGAGGACACTGAACCCTGAACTCTGTAAGTGCTAGTTCCGAATGAGTTCCTTCTTCTACTTTACACTGTGTATAAATTTGATGAAGAGACAGAATTGCTCAGGATTCTCATTGATAAATTGATGTTAGAAATATGAAAGCAAAACTTGAAAACTGAGGGGTTGGCATAACTAAAACAATGCCACCACTGGACCTAAATCAAATTCCATTTTGGATCAAAGGGCTGGAGGTCTAAAAATCTCTGCTTCTACCATTCTACAGAGATTATTCAACTTCTTGTAACAGTTTTAATTTCTTGGACTCCAAAAGAGTAAAGGTGAAAATGTTAATATGTATGAGAAATTGTTTGTTTAAAGTCCTTTGTCAAGAGTGTTTATACAACTTGTTATAATGAGAATGCCTTCCTCAACATGTTCCAGGAGACTGGGAAATAGATCCAATACCTCATAACTTAGACTTAGGAATGCTTTGTCTTATACTCCCTTGTGCCCGGAAGCACATAGCCCTTTGTTTTAATTCACCTTCTTAAAACTTTTACCCTCTCCAAGTGCTCACATGTCTTCCAACTCATAAATCTCTCTGTTGTTGTTGTTGTTGTTATGTGCCGTCCAGTCACTTGCGACCCTATGTACAACAGCCCTAAACTCTACTCTCCCCTGTGCCAATCGCACTGTCTCTGACACTCCCATCCTGATTACCCCAGTCACTGAAATCAAGCCACCTCATAGAGGGCCTTCCCCTGCTGCACTGTCCCTCCACCCTACCAAGCATGATGTCCTTCTCCAAGGACCAGTCTCTCCTTACAACATGTCCAAAGTATGTTAGACAAAGCCTCAGAATCCTTGCCTCCAAGGAGCCACCCGGTTTAACCCTTTCCAGGATGAATCTGTTTGTTTCCCTACCAGTCCATGGTACCCTCAATACTCTTCTCCAGCACCACAGCTCAAAGGCATCAATTCTCCTTCTATCTTCCTTGGTCATTGTCCAACTCTCTGATGCGTAACAAGTGATTGCAAAGACCATAGCCTGTATTAGACGCACCTTAGTCTCCAGAGAGACACCATTGCTCTTCTGTACTTTGGAGAGGTCTCTAACAGCAGACTTTCCCATGGCAATAAGTCTTTTAATTTCCTGGTTACTGATGCCAAGAGTGTTGACTGTGGAGCCAAACAAACTAAATCTGTGAACAATCTCAATCTCTTCACCATTCATCCTGATGCTGCCAATTGGTCCAGTGGTGAGAATCTTTGTCTTCTTGACATTGAGCCTCAATCCATATTGAAGGCTGCAGTCCTTGACCCTCTGAAGCAAATGCTTCAGGTGCCTCCTCAGTTTCAGGAAGCAGGGTTGTGTCATCTGCATAACACGGATTGTTGATAGATCTTCCACCAATCTTGACCCCACATTTCTCCTCATAGAGCCCAGCCTCCCGGATAATCTGTTCTGAAAACAGGTTGAAAAGGTATGGAGATAGGACACATCCCTGGTGTACGCCCTTCCCGGTTTTGAACCATGCAGTGTTCCCTCGCTCTGTTCTGATGACTGCCTCCTCAATCTCTCTACCTTTTAATAAAACTCTTTACTTACACTTCTAACAGAATATGGGAGACTGATGCTTTATAACTACTGGAGTTTTAGTTACCTTACAGCATTATGAAGATCAAATATAATAATGGCCTGTAGAGAGAATCTTGATGAAGCATGTTTTGCACATGTAATCTCATTGAATCTTACATAATACAAAAGCTAAACACGGCTTCTGCTAGGGTGCCTGGTTACAAAAATTTAGATGTTAAAATAATCATTATACATGGCATTTTTATTCTTTTGGATGGATGTTTGACGTCAACAACATTAATAAGCAAATTGATGGTTATCAAAACTCAGACACTCGTTCTTTGTCACTGAGTTGAAATGGACTCATAGCTGACAGATATTTTCAGAGCCCGTAAATCACACAGGAGGGGGTTGTCCATCTTTCTCCCTTGGGGCAGCTAGCGGATTCAAACCACTTGCCTTTCTTTGGGTTGGCAACACACCTCTTCATCCACCTTTTTTTCTTTTTTTAAATATGAAATGCTTCATGAATTTGTGTGTCCTCCTTGCACAACAGTCATGATAATCTTCGCCTTGTTGTTGTTGTTGTTGTTTTATGACATCGAGTCACCTGCGATTCATAGCAACCCTGTATATAACAGCCCTGAACCCTGCTCTATCCTGTGCCAATCTCATTGTCTCTGACACAGCTACCCCCCTTTACCCCAGTCAATGAACCAATCCATCTCATTGAGAGTCTTCCTCTCCTGTGCTGTCCTTCTAACGCTCCCAAGCATTATGTCCCTTGCCAAGGACTGGTTCCTCCTTGCAAAATGTCCAAAGTATGTTAGGTGAAGCTTCAGAATCATTGTCTCCAAGGAACAGCCTGGCCTCACCCTCTCTAGGACAAACCTGTTTGTTCTCCTAGCAATCCATGGTCTGTTTATTCTATACTCTTCTCCTGCACCAAAGTTCAAAGAAATCAACTCTTCTTCTATCCTCCCTAGTCATTGTCTAGTTCTCCAATGCATAGCAAGTAATTGCAAAGACTATGGCCTGGATCAGGTGCACCTTAGTCTCCAGGTTGATATCATTGCTCCTCAGTACCTTGGAGAGGTATCTGACAGCAGAATTTCCCAATGCAATTCATCTTTTAATTTCCTAGCTGCTGGTACCAAGATTATTGATTGTGGAGCCAAGCAAACTAAAGCTGTCAGAAATCTCAATCTCTTCACCATCTATCATGATGCTGCCAATTAGCCCAGTGGTGGGAATCTTTGTTTTCTTGATGTTGAACTTCAATTCATATTGAAGGCTGCAGTCCTTGACCTTATGCAGCAAGTGTTTCTGGTCCTCTTCAATTTCAGCAAGCAGGGTTATGTCATCTGCATAATGTAGATTGTTGGTGATTCTACGCCAGTCCTGAAGCCACATTTCTCCTCATAGAGTCCAGCCTCCCGGGTAATATGTTCTGCATATAGATCAAAAAGGTATGGAAATAGGACACATCCCTGGTGTATACCTTTCCCAATTTTGAACCATGTGGTGTTTCCTTACTCTGTTCTGATGACTGCCTTCTGGTCTTTATTCTTCCAATTTTAGTATATGTGCTGCCAAAGTGAGCACTCCTCGCCTACCATTACTCAATATTAAAAAGTCACCTCACTCCAGTAAGAGGGGCAAAGTTTAACAGGGCAGCAAGTAATAGATGTTGGAGAGGATGTGGCGAGAAAGGAACTCTTCTACATTGTTGGTGGAATTGTAAAATGGTGCAACCATTCTGGAAGGCAGTTTGGCGCTTCCTCAAAAAGCTGAACATAGAAATTCCATATGACCCAACTATTCCACTACTTGGAATATACCCTGAGGGTATGAGAACTGAGGCACAAACTGAGATTTGTACACCAATGTTCATAGCAGCATTCATTATTCACCATTGCAAGAACATAGAAACAGCCCAAATGTCCAATCACAAATGAATGGATTGAAAAAGTATGATACATTCACACAATGGAATACTATGCAGCACGCAGGAGCAATAACTTGGTAAATTAATACCTAACTTGGGAGGGACTGGAGAGCATTATGCTGAGTAACTACCTGAGTCCCATAAGAATAAATATTGTTATTGAACTGTTACTGAAGAGGGAGTATGGGGATCCAGAATGGGTGGGAGAGGCTGGAAGCAGAGAGATGTGGACGTGCAGGGGGAAGGGGGATTAGTCATTGGGTTATACAGTCTGTGATGGGGAGGGGAATGGAAAGAATTTGTTCGAGTTTGTATTTGAATTTTGTAAATAAACTAGTAGGAAAAATGTATATTAAAAAAAGTCACATCTCTTCTGGTAATACAATTTTCTTTGCCACAAGAGAGTTCTCAAAACCTCCTATGAGTATTTGAAGCAGAAGTCTCATCTCAAATAAAGAGTGATGTTAGAAGAGATACTTTTAAATCATTGCTTTAATCAGAGCCATAGCATCACAGAAACAACCGGCACATGGAAAGCAAGTCTTCATAAGGATTTGATCTACCATAATTACAGAAGCACTCTTTCTAAGATTACTGTCTTTAATGTGATCAGAGCCTGTACTACTTTCAGTGAGTCAGTCAGAAAGGAAGAGGGAGATCAAGAAAAAAGCTAAAATTTACAAGAACTACCTGAAGCTCCCAGCTCCCAGACACAGACAACCTCACAGGAACCCATGTCAGCTCCTATGCCCGTGCCCAGCTGCAGGGTGTGTGTGTGTCTGTAGAAATCAGGACATTTCATCATTAACTGAAAAGGAACAAACAGCATTATCAAGGAGCTACACACACACACACACACACACACACACACACACACACACACGTCCAGGAATTAGACATGTTGAAGACTCTTTTCCACAATCAGAGAAAAGAGCAGTTTCAGACATGCCCGCTGCCTAGTGAGAGGAAGCAGTGGATATGCAATAATGTGTGTAAACCACAAGGTCCAAACACCATCAAGTCCAGAAGCAACACGAATCGAGTGTATAGCAAATATGCTTGATTTTAAATGTGTGCTTCGCTGAAAGTATGTTAAGGCTCAGTTGGAATTAGCGTCGAACAAAGAGAAGAGTCCGATATTTCTCCATCCTATGCTAGGATGGTCAGAGCCGTTTGAAAGGTCCGGGGCCATTTCCCATTTTTTCAGCACACACTGTTTTATATCCTAGGGTGGGTCATAAAACCGTGTCTATGGGTAAACATTAATCAGTTTATTTACTATTTCCTGAATCACATCGACTTATCCCAAACCTGGTAGGGTCAGAAGGTTGGCAAAACAGAACCATTTTGCTTTCAACATTACATAAACTGTAATAGGGCTTCAGCTTCGTTACTTCCTTGCAGTCTCCTATAAGGATACTACTGTACAGCCCACCTTACCAGAAAGCATGCAAGAGACGGGATTCTCAGCAATGTAATGCAAAGCTACATTTCCCAATTGGTCCCCATTAGTTTGAGTGGAATTCTTTTTTTTATCAATTATTTACAACTCAGCTCATTTAGCTAAGAAACCTGAGGAACAATGTCTTGATTTTTATAACAGTCTAGGAAGTATTGTTGAAATTCCATTACTCCTTGTCTACATGTCAGGGGGCATTTGGTTAGCTCCTCAACCAAATTCATTTTAATATTCACTAGAATTGTATTTTTTTACAAGTAATATTAAATCAAAAGAAAGGAAGGAAAGAAGGGATAAGAAGGTTGCATAGAGCCTTAATAAAACAGGAATGTGCTAATTTTTTCTCATATAAAATAAGTATCGACATAGGCAATACAGAGGTAATATAGTGTGTTCATGAACTTCAAAGACAGACTTCTTCTCTCTTGTTTTTAACATCTTCAAATTTGCTTCATCACCCATGATGACTGCTAAATCTCCAGCAATCAAACCAGCTTTCCAGGAAGAGATAAAACCCAATCTTACCTCTCAAAGCCATCATCCTTTAAGTATTCCTGGAAGTCCCAAAGAGCAGCTTCCACTTTATCTCAGAGTTAAAATGTGGCTGGGAACGTAGTGTCATCGCTGTGGACATTGTTCAAGGGAGAATGAATGAATACTGGGACACAAATAGCAATGCTTGCCACAATTTCTCAGAAAAAAAAAATTCTTCCCTAAATTACACTGGACAACATAAAATATTGCTGTCATCCACAGAGATGAAAATATAATGGTGAGGTTTAAAACAGTAAATTTTGTGAGTGATGGGAGCTTGATTTAATGAAGGTCTATGCTTATAGTGTGTCACCAAGAAAACCTCCAAATTATAAACCAAAGAAGCAAAGGTATCACAGACTCTAAACTGTGTAGCTAAAAGCAGGTGATGACAATTTCCATAGAAGTGGAGAACACTCTGAGAGCCCAGGGAGGCCACGGAAGTCCATCAGCTCAGAGCGATCATTACAGAAACTTCTGACTAATTCAAATATGAGCATGGATGGGCCGTAGACTAAAGAACTCAAGGATTTGTTCATTTATCAGAATTCATTTCTCCACTTGAGAGAAGAAAAGGTCCCTGAAAAGCAAAGTGTTTTGATCAAGAACTAGGTAAAATCCTGAGGGATGGAAGAAGGTAGGCAGAATCCAGTCTAACTGCAGGATTAACCAGCCCCAGCTACAGCTGATCCTGATTCATGGTGACCCGACGTGTCTTAGGAGACCTGTTCTCTGTAGGGGTTTCAAGGGCTAATTTTCCTAAAATAGACTGCCAGGCCTTTCTCTCAAGACACATCTGGGTAAAGTTGAACCTCTCACTTTTCCTTTATTAGCTAAGTGTTTGCACCACCCCAGAGGCTCCAGATGCAGGGCTACCATCTACTAACATCACAGGAGGTAAAGCAGAACCACTCACCTCACCACTTCCTGTATTACTTTAAAAGTAACTCATCCATCTAATTACACTGTCATCAAAGCAGTGCCTCACCTTCATTCATTAAATGTCATGCAAGATGAAACATAGCTTTAAAACAATGCAATATTGTCTTTCACTACCTTCAACTCTACTATTAGAAGAAAGAAAGGAAGGAAAGAAAGGGAGAGGGAAAGAGGAGAAAGGTTAAAATTCACCAAGCACAGAGGGGGCAGTCTCCTCCCAGCAATCCTCCCAGCAGGGTCATTGTGAATTCTAAGTGATTCAATGGCAGTGAGTAGGATTAGTTTAATCTTTAAAGGAGCAGATTGCCAAGTCTTTCTCCTTAGGAACAGTGGGGTGGCTTTAAATTACCAACCACTATCTTAACAGCTCAGTCCTTATCAAATGTTAGGTGCCACAGAGTTGACTGTGACAAATCTCACAGCTTCGCCCTGTCCTACCATCCCCACAGTCTCCACCTGCTTGAGCCCATTGTTCTAATCCCTATGTCAATCCATCTTGTTGAGGGTCTTTCTCTTTCACTGACCCTCCACTTTTCCAAGGTGATGTTTTCTCTACAGATTAACCCCTCCTGGTGCCACCAGGACTCCTGAGTGAACAAGTTAAATGAATTCATTTTTTTTTCTCCTAAAATATTTTAAGCAATTAAGCTTTAACTTAAGCAATTAAATTAAATCTGAGAAATCTAATACTTACTATTTGTACAAAGTGAAGAGTCTTATTAACTAGTATCTTAAATCTTATTAAAAGCTCTTACTTAAAAATCATGTTTTCCATATAAAGAAAGCAGCGCAAGCTGTTTCTAAATTAGCACTCCCATTTTGAAGACAAACTTTAGACAGAACAGAAGACCCAAAGAGCAGCCTCCAGTTCCTCATTTCACTTCCCTCCAAGATTGCGCCGTCTGCATGCCCCACTCCAGGATGATGGTGGGGTCTCTGTTCAGCAACATAATGTGCTGGAAACTTTGCCAGCCTAACCTGTCAAATCCAGTTTGAGGGACCAAACTGGAAAAGTGGAGCCAGTCATGTAATGGTTTAATAGATCTTCAAGCTATTTAGCCCTTGTAGAATATATTAAATCAATCTTTATTCCCCCTTAAGAACTGCAGTTGGAATACTAGGTTTTTGTATGAGGATGTGAATTCTGAGTTGTAGATGCCAAAGGAAGCAGTGAAGCAGTAGTTTTGTCCAAAAGTAGGTTCTTGGAGGCTTGGGGGGGGGAGTTTAATTAATATTTTTATCATTCATATATATTGTGTTTCATGCACGTACTTTGTTTTATACTGTCCTTCATTGACATATTTTTCATTAATTTATATTCTGGGGTTTTTGGTTTTCATGTAAACCCATATTTGAGTGTTAGCACTGCAGAGTCCTTTACTTTCTCTCCCAGAGTGACTATTGAGAGAATCCAATCACAGGAAAATGTCACAGCGCTTTTTCTCTCTGTGAAACTACCCTACCCCTCTTTTTCCCCAGGGATAGTTATCTGAGACCCCTAGCCTACTTCTCTATCTTGAAGGAAACATCTGTAAGCATTCCCTTCTTCAGGAACCTTGTAAGAAAGTATAACATCTCCCTCTAACTTTTAGTGGGGGCTGGTCTTCTGCTTGAGAGCCAGCCCGGGCAGTTTCTCCTCAGTAAACTATCTTTCTTGGCCTGCACTGGATTCTGTCCTTCCACAGTGACCTTACATTGAGGAATTCATGGAGGCCTATCACATGTGGCCGTTAGGTCCTCTGCTGCTTGGGGAGAGAGGCTGACATGTCCTGGTGTCTACTTGGCCACTGGTGCCTCGTCATTCTGCTTCAAAGGCAAAGACTTGCATTTATACAGCATATCCTTGAGTTTTCAGTATGTGTCACTCTCTTTCTAGTTGTGAGAAGCATACAAACAGTACCTGAAAGTAATGGGTATCTTAAGTCTGAATCAGATAGAAAGGAAACCTTTATTAATGCACGGAATAGAATTCTTTCAAATATGTGATGAAAGACTGGTTTGGGAGCACACTTGCAGAGAATACTATCACTTCGTCTTTTTTTCCCTTTTATTCTTCCCCCCATTTCAAAGTGTTAATCTGATGTTTTGAGAACATTTCTTAAAAGAAAAAAAAATCTTATTATGAACTCACTGTAGATAGTTCAAAGGAAAATCTCCAGGACACTTGAAAGCTCCAGGAGATGGGAGAACATTTTGGTGTTAGCATGATCTTATACTTTGACCTCAAGAACACCAACAGAGGTGTTAGTAAAACACAATGCAGTAGATCTATATGAGCATCATATAGAAACACAAAAATCGAAAGCACCAGTTTCCAAAGCAAGTTGGACCTGATTAGGCTACAGAACAAAGAGACCAATAAAAAGGGAAGTAGGAGGGGGAAGGCAGAGTGATGGCCATGGCCATATTGTTGCTGTTGTGGTTGTGTACCATCGAGTCAGAACCAATCAATAGCTGGTCTTCAGCAGATTTCAGAGACAGTTAATCACAGGGGAGGAGATGGTCCAGCCTTCTCTCGTGGAGCAGCTGGTGGATTCGTATTATGTGCCTTTGGGATTGCAGTGCAATTTCTTACCACTGGGAAATAAAACACATTGTATCCCTTCATAGAGGGACCACTGGTGGCCAGTGCTAAGGAATTGCTCTGTCAACCCAAAGGCATTCATTTTTAATCTTTCCGGTGTTCAGAAAGCAAAAAGATGGACAATCAACTCCTCTGTGATTTCCAGCCTCTGAAAATCCACTGGAGGGTCAGCTATGGGTCAGCCTTCACCCAGTGGTACACAGAACAGCACCCCTTCTTAGAGACAGACATCGCACTATGTTATTTGTGATGGTTAATGTTACGTGGCAATCAACTTGGCTGGTCTATGATTCTTAGTAATTTGACAGACATTACATAATCATTGTCCATTCTGTGATCGGATCTAAGTAATCAATCATGTAAAAGCGTGGTTCCCTTCAGGGTGTGGCCTGTATCAAGTATTTCAACAGATTGTTTGGCATAGTTTGCTCTTTGTCACACTTCCTGTATTTCTCTTTCAGTCTCTCTTGACAGTGTAGACTTCTCATCTGACCTCTGGCTCTTGAAGGTAAGCCAGCAGAGGTCCCCAGCCCGTCATTTGATCAGCAGATTTGGAGCCTGTCACCTTACGTAACCATTGGAGCAAGTCATAAGTCATCAGCTTGTCATCTGACCCAAGGATGTGGGACTTGCTAGCTACCTCCAATTTCTCTTTACTCAAAAGGGCTGAACTCGCTCAGCATTTCTTAAGCTGACAGAACTAAAGAATAAATTCTAGTCATGAGCTGCAATGCTTAAGGATGCTATGGGTAGAATACTGAATGATTCAGGAAGCTTTAAAAGAAGGTGGAAGGAGTATAAAGAGTCATTGTTACAAAAATTGGCTGACACAGCAAAATGTCAAGAAACAACATATGATCAAGAGGCAATGGTGATGAAGGAGGAAGTGGCAGCTGCTCTGAAGAACTTTGCAAAAAATAAAGCCCCAAGAATTGATGGAACACCAATTGACATATTTCAGCAAACAGATACTGCCCTGAATGTGCTCACCAACTCGTGTCAAGAAATCTGGAGGACAACTACTTGGCCAACTGACTGGAAGAAATCTATATTTATTCCCAAGCCAATAAAAGGTGACTTGACAGATTGTGGAAACTACCAAACAATATCACTGATATCACACACTAGCAAAATTCTGCTGAAGATTATCCAAAAAGACTTGAACAGTACATTGACAGAGAACTTCCAGAAATACAAGCTGAGTTTACAAGAGGTTGTAGCACTAGGGACGTTATTGCCAATGTCAGATAGATCTTGGCAGAAAGCAAAGAATACCAGAGGAATATCCATCTGTGTTGCATTGACTATGCAAAGGCATTTGACTGTGTGGATCACAGGATATTGTGGCTAACCTTGAAGAAAATGGGAATCTCAGAACACTTGATTGTGCTTATATGAAATCTATACTTGGACCAAGAAGTAGTCCTCAGAACAGAGCAAGGAAACACTGCATGGTTCAAAATCAGGAAAGGAGTACATCAGGGATACATCCTGTCTCCATACCTTTTCAATCTATAAGCAGAACAGATCATTTGGAAAGCAGGGCTTTATGAGGAGGAGTGTGGCATAAAGATTGAAGGAAAACTTATTAACAACCTATGACAGGCAGATGACGCAACCTTGCTTGCCAAAACTGAAGAAGACCTGAAACTCTTGCTGCATGCACAAGGTCATTTGTACAAATGCTTCATGTCCTTGGCGGTTTGACAGTTGTAACTATGAAATTCCTTAAACTGACCCTTGACTCTATCTGTATCTTGAATCTCCAACTTCAAATAATAGTAAAGATACTATTTTGGCACGACATTCTTTCCTACAGTCTCAGTGTCTGTCTGTCTCTCCTCGTCTCTCTTCTCTTCTTTTCTCCTCTCCTCTCCTTTCTCTTTCTCTTTCGCTTTCTCTTTCTCTTTCTCTTTCTCTTTCTCTTTCTCTCTCTCTCTCTCTCTAACTTTAGGGTAGTAAGATAACTAACTGGCAGATTTGCCCCCAAAAGAAAAAAAAAGTAAATCATCAGTAGGGAAGACTTTAGAGATTTTAAAAACACCTTTCAGATATACTTCCCCCCCCCCATATCCCCTATACCCTCTCCTCAAAATATTCCTAACCTCCCAGTTCTCTCATAGGACTCCTAACCAGAACAAACGGGAACGATACAACGAGCAAAGGAAACAACTATCATAAATTTAAAAAAAAAAAAAAAACAAAAAGCAAACAACTTTGTATTTTCATCCACAACTCTGGGAGGGCAGTTCTCTGATGTCCGACAGCTGCGTAATGTTCAGCAAAAATTTGCCTCTCTGGATTTATGAGGTATAAAATATTGCCGCCATAAGATGGGAAAATGATGGGACCCGTCCTGAAATCACCGTGTCAACACTTAGAAACTGCAGTGGACGACAAATAAAAATGATTAAATTTTGTACGACAGAAGGTGCCGGCACGCCGAGCACAAACAGCCATTTCCAAGGGAAACATTCGTCATAAGCGGGCCATAGACGGCTGCCAGGAGCAGGGGCCAGGGCCAGGTGGGTGCGGGTGGGAACACGGGGCTTGCCACCCCAGCCTCGGTTGTGCTTCCTCTTTGTACCGCTCACAACTATTGCTGTTTCAGCCCCCTTTTGCTATCAGGGAGCACCTCCCACAGTGCGCTGAGACCTCTGTGGATGGCAATTAGTCCCATTAGGAAGTGCTTACTAATTGTACAATTATTAACAATTTTGTCTTTTGAATTGAGCCTTACGAAACCCTCCCCGAGGTAGGAACTATTACCACTGTTAGTAAGAACCTGATGAAATAAAAATGTGGGGTGAATTGACTAAAGTTAAAAAGACAGAAAGGAAGAGCCCAGAACTCAAAATGTGGTGATCTGACCTAAGATTCCACTTCCCAAACACTCTGTGAAAGGTCAGCAAACAATGGCCAGTTAGACGGTCAGATACTCACTCTGCTTCCCTATTACTGTTGGGTTTGAAACAGTCGAAGTAACAGTAAGAGTTCAGAACACAACGAAATTATATGAAGATTAACTCTGATTTTTCATAAATAAGGTTATATTAGAATAAAGTCATATTTGTTCATTGATATAGTGCCTATGGCTATGTTCACATTACAGGTCAACAACAGCACAGAATCTTTTTTTCCTACTACAGTCAGACGGATTCCTTCTATTTTCCATTACAGAAAAAGTTTGCAAACACCTGTTTATCCATTACGGAGCAAGAAAATAAGGAAGTGTGCCTTAATTTTTCACATCATAATAGCAATCTCTCCAAATTATTGAGGAACAGTGATGTCAGTTTGAGGACTAAGGTGCACCTGATTCAGAGTCATAGTCTTTTCAATCACTTGCTATACATCCAAGAGCTGGATAATGAATATGGATGACAGAAGGAAAACTAATACCTTTGAGTTATGATATTGCAGAAGAGCACTGAACATCCCACAGGCTGCCAAACAAACAAATACGTCTTGGAGAGGATGCAGCCAGAGAGCTCCTTGAATGCAAAGATGATGTCATTTACTTCAGGCATGTCTTTGGAAAAGGCTATTCCTTGGAGAGGGACATCGTGCTTGGAAAGGTGAAGGTCAGCAACAGAAAGGGAGACCTTGGGTTGGTACAGTGACTGCTGCAATGAGATTGAGTGTGTCAGGAAGTGTGAGGATGGCCCAGGATGGGACAGGGATCAGATCTGCTGTTCTTAGTTTGGGGTCATACTCTATTCACAGCACCTCACAGGAACAACAATAGTAATCGCCTTAAACTGCTGTCCAGGCAAACCTTCCAGTCCTCACCTCTCATCCATCCCATCCTCACACCTACACTCTTGTGTGTGAATGTACCACCACTTCAAATTTGAGCTCCATTTCCAACAGATTAGCTCCTTTTCTCTTCATACACACTGCACAAAATATCAGCATGGTATACAGCAAATAGTCCTGAGGTGCTGCGAACAGTTAATACGCTGCTTGTTAACCAAAAGGTAAGAAGGTTGAATTCACCTAGAGGTACTTTAGAAGAAATACCTGGCAATAAAAAAAACAAACAAACAAAAAAACAAAACAAAAAACCAACCAGCCCCTGAAATGGAGCACTGCTTTGTTCTGACACACATGGGTTCACCATTGAGTCACAATCAACACCAAGGCTGCGAGTTTGGGTCTTCCTTTGTTTTTGTTATTGGAAGGTTGGCAAAGATACACAATGGGACCAGAAACAAAGCTAAGTTTCCAAAGTATAATTGTTTTGACCTTAAAAATAATTTCCACCAATGTTCAAAGAAAGGGGAAAAAATTCGTTTCTTCTTAATTAGAGTTCTACAGTCATGGAATAAAAGGTTAAAATGTTGTAGAGGAAAGGTGGTCCCTCGAGCTGAGTCACTCAACTCCACCTGAACTTGGGGTTCAGCTAGTCTCACCTGAGGAGAGAAGCTACTCTTGTGAAGACCCCTGTGTGCATAAGACAGCAAAGAGGACCAGGTGACAGGGAAAGCAGCTCCCCAGCCTCCTGATCCCCAAATTTCAAATATTTTACTAAATACGTTAAAATCCATGTTTAATTTAAGCAGCAGTTCAATAAAAATTTCACCTGAATACTTCATGCCTGCCTTTTATCTCCCAGATGAATTGCTATAGCAACGGCCCAGGAGCAGGATTTGGCATTTCCTTAACCACAGCTAAGTGGGTAACCAATAAAAGATGTGCACTCACCATGAAGGAACTATGAAATATACATCACTGGACCAGAAGCCCTCTGGTTTTTCTTGTGTTAATATGCATTCCTGAAGAACAAAACAGGAAGCATGTGGGTAAAAACAAGAATTACCCCCAAAGAGGAGTCATTAATTACCCTGTATTCTCAAAGGGACTAATCTGCATATGTTCAGTGGATTTAAAGTTTCCTAAGGGCTTGATTCTTTGATATTATAAGGGTGGCTCTGCTCTGTCCACTCAGGCAGCCTCTAGCCTCCACAAACTCTCCCATGGCCGATGTCACAAGAGCTGAGACACTTTTCTAGGCTGGAGTTAAAATGAGACACCAGTAAGTTGTCCCAGAATTGACTGCGACTTGTGGCAACTTGTGTCAGAATAGACCTGTGCTGCCAAATGCTTTCCATGGCTGATTTGTGGGGAGTCGATCATCAGGCCTACCTTTCATGACTTCTCTGAGTCGCCTCAATCTTCCTTCTCTGTGGTGAGCAGTTGAGTATGTTAGTAGCCATTTGTGTATCTTGGGGCAGGAAAGGTGAAATAGGCTTGTGGGCCACCAGCAAACATGAGCAGGACAGTTCTACTCCCAGCGACACAACCAGAAGAGTCAGCTTGACCATGCAGTCCCAGAACTGACCAATTTATGAGAGGAAGCTAATTCCCACTTTGGTTCCCTGAAATGAGGTGGTTCAAGAGACATGAGAGATGAGATCTCTGTGCTACAAGGACCCTAAATATCTTTTCTCTTTAGCAGGTCAGCAAACAATGAATGTTGAAAAGGGTTCAGAGAGATAGGAACTCTCATGCATTGATGCTGGGATTGTAAAATGGTACAACCACTCTGGAAGGCAGTTTAGCATTTCCTCAAAAAGCTGAACATAGAAATCCTATAGGACCCAGCTATTCCACTGCTAAGTATATATGCCAAGGAAATCAGAACAGAGACAAATAGAAATATTTACACCTCTGTTCATAGAAGCATTATTCACAGTAATAAGGAAAAGGAATCCAAATGCCCATCAAGAAACAAATGAATTGAGAAATTGTGGGACTTACACACAATGGGATACTAGGCAGTACTAAGGAATGAGTTTGTAAAACACTATGTGTGTGTGTGTGTGTGTGTGTGTGTGTGTGTGTGTGTGTGTGTGTGTATAACATGAGAGAGACTGGAAAGGATTTTGCTGAGTGTACCAACTCAGTCTTATGAGGGCAAATGCTTCATAAGACTATTATTATAAAAGGATAACTGAGCAAGATGATGTGTGTAAATGTTTAGAAAGGAAGGGGGAAAAGCAGAAAGGGTGGGTGGGGAAATGCAAGGATGGAAATCATTAGGAAAGCAGAGGTTAGCGGGCAGGTGGAGGGATGGAATAGGAAAGAGTCAATGGGGACTTGAATTAATTATATAAAATATAATGTATATGAATGATTATATAAAGCAAAGAACCTGAATGAAACGCAATGTACATAAAAAGCTTGTATAAAGCAATGAATTAATGAAACACACTGTATATGAACGATTGGATGCAAACCATTAAAATTACAAGAAGGAAAAATAGAATAATCTAAAATACTCTCAAAATAAAAACAAAACAAAACCAGAAACGATGATTCCAGCCTGCCCATTTTATAGATGAGGAAGATGAGGACCCAGACAGCAATTGCTCTGAATCTTCCAGCGTGAGTGTTCTGAAACCATTATATCCGGCCTTCTAAGGATTGTTCCTAAAATAAGACTGATCACTCCTATGGCAGGATTAACCAATAAGCAAAGTAAGCAGGAGCTTACATGCGTTTATTTACTAATATTGTTGTTGTTGTTGTTGTGTACCAGAACCAACCAATAGCTGACCCTCTGGTGGGTTTTCAGAGGCAATTAAACACACGGGAGGAGATTGCCCATCCTGCTCCCGCAGAGCAGCTGGTGGCCTCAAACCACGTGCCTTTGGGATTAGAGTGCAGCTTCTTGCCACTAGGCCACCAGGATGAATTTAGTGAATTCATTAACACTGGTGGCAGAGTTCGTGGGAATTGTGCAGCTAACCTGTGTCTGTGTATCTCTAGTGGTTCAAATCCACCAGCGCCTCCGAGGGAGAAAGATGGACAATCTCCTCCCAAGCCATTTACAGCCTCGAAAATCCGGTGGAAGGTTTCCAACTCAAAGACAAAGAGTTTTTGAATTTTCCTTCTTATTAGTGATTGCAATTTTTAAAAGAGGTTTTGCTTCTATAGTTAGGTGCTGTCAGGTTGGGAGAGAGAAAAATATAAGCTGGACTTCAAACAAAAGGTTTGATGTGGTTAAAAAAAATGTGAAATTGCTCACTTAAGTAAATAAAATGGAGCTCTGGTGGCCTAGTGGCAAGAAGCTGCACTGCAAACCTAGAGGTACGCGGTTTGAATCCACCATATGTTCTGCTGGAGAAGGAGGGGCAATCTCTTCTTACACCAGTCAGCTCTGATTTGATGGTAAACACACACAAAATAAGATTTTTTTTTAAAAAAAAAGATAAGTAATTTTTTTCGGGGCTTTGAAATGTTTTATTCTGGTTTGACTCTAGTTTCTTCCCCAGATGTACTGAGCCAGAATCTACAATTCATCAGGCTTTCTAGGTGATTCCTACGTACATGTAATTTCTTTTTTTAAAAAAATTCATTTCAATGAACATCTAAAAAAAGATAAGTAAATAAATCTTTATTTGTCTTGCTTATTAAGTATACCAGCTTTGGAATAATCACTACACATTATATTGAACTCTGGACACCTGAAGAGAATGTTGCTTGCCAAAACATGTTAAAGGCATGAGAAGATGCTCTCATGGCTTGTTCTACCCTGGAGAGGTGCTGAATTTTTGACATGATCTGACTGAGACAAGTGAGGAAAGCTTAATGTTGCTGCCTACAGCATCTCCATCCAAAGACAGAGAATGGATCAATAGGAAGTGTTTTGATCATTGATGTACCCCTTAGGTAAGCCTATTCAGCCAGAATGTATTAAAGATGGTCATAATATCATAGACATTCCTTTTTCCAAAAGCCAAAATAGTAAATATTCAATTGCACAGAGCCTATGGAAAACAGCTCTTCTGGCAAATGTCTGTATTCAGTTGTTGAGATGATGTAAGTAAAGCAATATTTAAAATCTCAAAAGTCAAAGCAGATAACCTAGAATTGATTCATAGTTTACCTTCCATTGGATTTCCAAGACTTTCTCTTTTTTAATTATTATTAATTTTCATGAAAATTTACAAAGACTTTGGATTTTCATTCATTCATTGTTGCATTTTTCTCCCTGCCCCCATCCCAGTACACTCGTCTTTTTGAAAAGCAAAAGAAAAATTCTTTCATTGTTGTATAATCCATCCTCCAAGGTCACGAAATATCTCAGTCACAAAAGGACAAAAATGCTGTATGGTGCCACTGTTGTAACACAGGACTGAAACAAGGGTAGGGGGGAGACTGAGAAAGATGGGATGAATAATATATACTGCACTGAAACAGATGAAGGAGAGAACCATTTAAAAGGGATATGTGATTTGGTATTGTCATAACGAGTCCAGAACAAAGGCTGCAAAGTGGAATGGCTTTCCAAAACTTTCAATTACATGGCAGACAACTGCCATGGTTCTCCCTCCAGAGCCACTGGTGATGTAGGATATAATGTTTTGGGCTGTTAACTAGTGGTTAGCAGTTCGAATCCACCAGAGGTTCTATAGGAGACAGATGGTCGATATACTCCTAGAAGGTCTCTAGGAGTGGGAATCAACTCAACAACAGTGGGATTTCCACAGGGGAGCTCTGGTGGTTGAGTCCATACAGAGTTGTGTTGCAAACATCTCTGGTAGTTCAAATCCATCAGCCACTACAAGAGAGAAAGACGGGAGGCAATCTCCCGAAACGTACAGCCTCGGAAACCCAATGGAGGGTCAGCTCTGAACCAGTTCCAAGTCGACAACAATGAGTTGGGTTTTTCCCTTCTTTTGTACCATCAAGTCAGATCTGATTGGCACAGGAGGAGACTGACCCTCCTTCTCCAGCGGAGCATCTGATAGATTCAAACCCCGTGCCTTTGGGATTGCAGCACAGCTTCTTGCCACTAGGCCACCAGAGCTCCCTAACAATGAGTTTTTAGGACACTCTGGTGATATTGTCTCCAGGGAGTTGTGCTGCTAACCCAAAGGCCATACCTCTCTGAAGCAGAGAGTACTTATTTCCAAAGACATTGTCATTACTAGGAAACAAGGTAGAGAGTGGGTTAGAACCACCCACGTGGCATAAACAAATTTCCACTGGGTCCAAAAGGTACCCCTTCTAGCCTCAACATTCAGTTTGAGAATTAGCTACCCCATGAAATTTGCAAAGTCTCCAGGCCAAGTGGTGGGCCCTCTTAAGTGCATTTAAAGTGCTTCCCACAATTCTTTACATTTTTGTCATGAAATTATACTTTAACTCTTGTTTTATGTGTGCTTATCTTTCCCATTGCCTTACAAAGAATTGGATAGCAAGAGGCCCTATTTAATTTATCTTCTTACCTCCGCAATAGGTGGAACTTACAGGTGCAAGGCAAATACTTGCCCGAAACAATGTTTTATAAATGACATTTACTGAATTTTTCATGGCCTGCACATCCCATTTTGTCTTCCTAAAAGTTTGCCCTTGAAGGCACTGATTTCTTATTCATCTGCATACATTTACATTCCTCTTCCATTCTTAAATTGATTAGCTCACTTGGCAAAAATGTAGAAGTAACCTGAATATTGGAATTAGCTATGTTTGCCCCACAGGCTAGGAGTCTCCAAAGATAGGGCACTTGTCCAGGGAGGCTCCGATGGTAGAAATAGCACATGTCCTCTTCATAGTGGTCCTCAAATTCTTTTTACCCAAAACCACCATAAGAAACACAGTCTCAGTTTTAGCCATGTACTCCATAACTTCCAGAGCCAGACACCTGCAGTTGCACCCTGGCTCTGAAATTGACCAACTCAAAGGATTCTGGAAGCCACCAGAAGCTGGAAGAGTCAAGAAACAGATTCTCCTGTAAAGTCACTGGGCTAAGCAGAGCTCTGCCAACACATTGATTCTGGTCCAATGGAACAGATTTCTGACTTCTGGCCTTTAGAACTGGCAGAGAACAAATGTCTGTTATTTGAAGCCCATGCGTTTATGGTACCTTGTCATAGCAGTCACAGGAAAATAACACCATTCTATTTATATGGGCATGATTCTAATAATTTTTACTCAAATTATTTAATAGAAATGATGAAAAGTTTCATGTGGCAGTGACTATTATCTTTCATCTACAAATAAAAAAGTGAAGCTAATAAAAGGGCCAAAAAGCAGACAATAAAGGAATTGGGCAAATCTGATGACAAGGACTTCTCTAGAGTGCTAAAAGGTAAGGAGAACACTTTAAAGAATAAGGTGTACCTGACCCAAGTCATGGAACTTTGAAATTTCTTCGTATGCATGTGAAAGGTGAACAATGAATAAGGAAAAGCAATACATAATTCATGCCTTTGAATTGTGCTGTAGTGGAATATTACTGTGAAGAAAAAAAAGAAGCGCAAACAAATCTATCTTGGAAGAATTGCCTCTAGCATGCTCTTAGAAGCAAGCATGGAGATGCACATTTCGTATACTTTGGGTGTGTTATTGGGAGAGGCCAATCCTTGCAAAAGGGCATCATGCTTGGAAACAGGGTTGATATAAAAGAGGAAGACTTATTAAAGAGGTGGACAGACACAGTGGCCGAAACACTTCACTTAAGAACAGCAGAGATTCTGAAGATGCCCAAGGATCAGGAAGGATTCCATCCTATCGCCTAATGGGGTCACTATGACGCAGAGGCCACTCAAAGCTACGTGACCACAAGCAAGCGGGGACTCAAGATCAGGAGGTCTTTATAAAAATACAAGATCTGAGCAGATGCTGTTTGTTGCACTTGAGCTTAAGGTGAACAAATCAGCTGGGTTGTGTTGTGGAGTTGTCTCCCTTTGGTATCCTCAGAGAAACATCTGGAACTTCTTGATGGTCATGGAGCCATATCTCTGCCAACTATGTTCTCCACACACCACTGGTTCTTTTCAGACTTTGTTTTACTGCTTTTTCACCCTGGCCCAAAGTTATTTTGCCTTCTTTCTGGTCTTGTAAAATTATTCAATACAATTCCAGGTGGAATTGCTTTATAAACACTTAAAAATGTGCACGTCTTAGTTATAGCAGCTAACATGGTATACTGTAATTGGAACTTTGTATAAGTCTTCCCTGCCAGGCTGGCTAGGGTCTCTCCTCTGTGATTTTTATATTCATATTTTTGCCTGCATTGTCTGGCTAAGTGCCTGTCAAATAATCAACACTTGATAAGTAAACACATAACAAGTGTAGATGGATGAACAGGTACATAGACGAATGAGCCTCCACATTGAAGGGGAGAAGCCATTCTCCAGTGCAGCCGTGTTCCTCTTCACCAGGCTTCTCTCCTGGCCATTCCTCGGAGGACCCCAACCCCTATCACACAGAGAAGTTTACAAGAAAATAAAATGTTTTAGTGGACAGCTTAGAGAAAATACCGTCATAATTTCATGGACTGAAATTCTGTTCTATATTAAAGTCTTGAATTTTTAAACATCTCTGCATTAATATGAACTTTTACCTATGAAGCTTGCTTTCCATATTGGGGGCTTTAATTGGGAAAGTCTTCTGTTAGAGACCTCTCCAGAGTGCTAAAGAGCAACGATGTCAGTCTGGAGACTAAGGTGCACCTGATCAAGGCCATGATCTTCTCAATTACATCAGAGAGCTGGATGACAGAGGACTGATACCTTTGAATTGCGGTGCTGGGGGGAAAAAAGTATTGAACATACCATGGGCTCTCAAAAGAACAAATAGGTCTGTCTTGGACAGAGTGGGACAGAGTGAAAACAAATTGCTCTTTGAAGGCAAGTATTTTTGAGGCTCCATCTCACATACTTTTGGCATGATCCCAGATGTCCTTTGAGAAGGACATCATGCTTGGAAGGGTAGGGGAATAGCACAGGAGAGTGGAAGATCCTCAATGAGGTGGATTGACACGGTGACTGTGGTAAGGGGGTAAGTGTGTCACAGACAGTGAGAAAAGGGTTCAGAGTTACTGTTCATAGGGTCACTATGAGTCACAGATGACTCAGTGGCACATAACAACAACAATATCTAAACCACCATTTCCTGTCATTATCACTTACAATAATCCTTCCCATCCATCTTTGGCAAGGATCTGATTAACCTACCCTGCAAAGGTTGGGCTGGAAGAGGGAATGGTTCTTTCTACACTTAATAGTTAGGATTGTTTTACTAGTGACATGAGATACACAGCTCTTACTAACCACCTACTTAAAGGACTGATTTTGGTTCATTAACCCTGAGTTAGTTGCACTTACGTATGTTTAGGTATTTTGTTTGTCTTGTTCTGTTTTTAAGGATATCCGTCTTCATTCTCCTTTCAGTCTTTTGGACAGGTATCAACAATTCCTAACAACTACAAGAAATCATTTCTTTTCTCAGGTTGTTAGAAACTTTATAAATAATAATTATCATATAAAAATATCAGTAAGAATCGTAAATCTACAAATCTCCTCCCTTGTTATGGATGCAGTAGTGGTAAATGAACAGATAGGTTCCTTTTTGTTAATTCAAAGATTTACTGATGCATGGAAACATTTAGTATTATGTTTTATATCAGCTCAATTTCAGAAGAGCAAGAGCATTTACCCAATGATCTGGCACTAGGATCTCCACAGAGATCCATTTCAGGCCGACTACCAAAAGCCTCTATTAGATACAACAAGATTTATTTTGTAATTTCTACACCATAGACAATTTGGAGTGAAACTAGTTAATAGTAATGAGATTAAATTTTGTTGTGAAAAGCTTGGTAATATCAACTTTATTTACCATGATTTCATTGGTGAAAAGTAACTAATGTAAATAAAATAGGCTATTGTGTTTAGCTATCAAGTCAACTCTGACTCGTTGATATTGGCATATGTGACAGTGAAAGCTGGCCTGGTCTTTCAACATCTTCATAATCGCCAGCATATTCCAGCTCATCATTGGAGCTACTATACCCATATACTCTCACGACTGAGCCCTCATCGCATTGGCCCTCCACCTCCCCAGACAGGGAATCCAGCTTGATGACAACTCTAAAGTCAAACAACACATTGTGATCTAGAAGGTTTTCAGGGTCTCACTTTCACAAGGAGATGAGCAGACCTTTCTGTTTAATTTCTCTTAGTCTAGAAACTTGCTATGACTTATTCATAGCAAATACATTTTTAAGAGGCATAAACGCAGGTTATATGCCTGGATTTCACCTGATGGCATGCATAGGAATCAGATCAATTACTTATGTGGAAAGAACCGCTGGAGAAGCTCAATATCAGCTGTGAAAACTAGGCCAGGAGCTGATTGTGGAACAGACCACCAACTACTCATATGCAAATTCAA
>NW_006399864.1:3247906-3270958 GCF_000299155.1 Elephantulus edwardii
TTGGGATGGGAGTGTCAGAGACAGTGTGATTGGCACAGGACAGAGCGGAGTTTAGGGCTGTTGTACATAGGGTCGCTATGAGTCGCAGGTGACTTGACGGCACATAACAACAACAGCAGTCTAGAAACTCCATGAAATCTGCTCATCGTTAAGAACCTAACTGATAATTACATACCAGTGGCCCAGCTTCTAGCATCACAGCAACATGCAGGCCGACACCATCCAACAAAATGACGGCTTTTTTAAAACAAGCTAACAGTACAGCAAAGTGTACAAAGCTCCTATTCTGTACCACTGGTTGAGTGGTGACACTTCTCTAGCAATTCCAAGCTACCAGCCACTTTGAAGGAGAAAGATGGATAATCTTCTTCTTTACGATTTACAGTTTTAGTAAACTCACAGGAGGATCGGCTATGAGTCTGTTTCACCTCGGCAGCAAGGAGTGAGTGATTTTTTTAAAGCTCTTATTATGCCAATCTCTCGAGAGGAATGTTTGTGGTATGGTTCTAACTCTATGGTATGTAACAAGAGCATCAGTGTCATTTATTCAGTGGAACTATCCTATGAACTATCAATTGTTTGGGAAAATGGACTCATTGATTTTATACAAAAATGTGGTCTGATAAACAAATCATCTTCTTTGTGTTCTGTGCTGCATCCTGAGAGAGGCATGCTAACCTCTAAAGCAGATTTCATCCCAAACATGTACCCTTACTTCCTGATTTTCATTTTTTTTTCTTCTAAGTAGCAATCAGGTAGATTTGAACAAAAACAACTGTGAAGATACTGGATTTACTGCACTATCACTTAAAATGACAAAGATAGCCTTCCGGGTGAGCAGAACATTCTGAAATATAAAAGTGAAGAATGGTTTTCTGGGAGATAGGAGAACAAACTTAGCTTACAAGCTATTTTGGCTTCCAATTTCTCCTCAGTTCATTACTAGTTATATAACATTGAAGAAGTCACTTAAATTTGATGTCTTAGTATCCTTATCTTTAGAATAAACACCTACTGGCATTAAGTACAACTCACAGCAACCTTCCATAGTATTTCTGAGGCTAATAATCTTATGAGAGAAGATTGTTTTGTTTCTACCAAGTCCTAGTGGCTAAGGAGCCCTGGTGCATAGAACATGACACACTGGGCTGTTAACCAAAAAGTTGTGCCTTAAATCCACCAACTTCTTTGAGAAAGAATGAGTTTTAGAATACAGACAATAATAAAAGTTATTTTATTGTTCTAACATGAGATTTAATTATGTTATGGCACTAAAAACATTTACACAATGTTCAGTTCATAATAATTGCTTAATAATTAATGGCCATTCATGATCATCTTTCATCATAAGCATCATTAATCTGAAATCAGAACAAGGTATCTGGTGGCACACTTGCTAATTTTTTGTCTGCTACCCTGAAGGTTAGTGCTTCAAACCTACCCAGTGTATCTGCATGAGGGCAATCTGATGATCTGTTCCTGTAAAGAATACACCCTAGAAAATGATATTCTACTCTGCCAAATGGGTTCTCTTCTGAGTTAAAGTTGAATCAACTTCTTTAATGAAAACAAAATAAAAACTCACACACAAAAAAGCAAGGCCATTTTTCTGTGTACTTATTTCTACTCCAGGATTTATAAAAAAATAAAAAAACTAAGCACATTGAAAATGAAAAACAGAAGAATGGTGTTGCATTCATAATTAAAAAGACAATGATAGAATATGATCCAAATGCATACAAGGAAGACCTGTTAATACAACTATTATTAAAATAAACACTCCATCACCTAAAGCCAAAGGCAGGAAATTGAACCTAACATGCAATCAGGATGTGTTAATGATAACTGGTGACAGGAATGCCAAAATTTGAAACAATGAAGAAGGTAAGGCAGTCCAAAAGTACAGACTTGGTGATTAAATGAGGCCAGAAATGATTACAAATGATTACAATTGTATATATTCTAGGATTTATTCATTGTAAATAACTTCTTTTAAAACACAAATTATGACTTTACATGTGGACCTTATGTGATGGGCTGCATTGGAATCAGATTGACTACACCCGTGGAAGGAATGGGAGTTCAGTAGCAACAGTCAAAACCACAGATGAAGACTCTGGAACAGACTATCAGACTAATGTGTAAGTCCATACTGAGGCTGAAGAAAATGAAAACAAGTCCGGGAAAACCAATATAAGATCTTGAGTCTGTCTTTCTTGAATTACAATATCATCTTAAGGTTAAGTCTAAAGCACTGTACAACAATAATTGAAGTCCAGGTGAATTGTGGTGTGATGTCAAGAATATGATCCACAAAGAGAACAAAGCAGCTCTAAAAAGCCAGAGGGAAAGACAAAACCCAAATGAATGTCAGGAGAGACCCTGAAAATTCCATGAGAGTGTTTAGAAGCCATAAAAAATGGGGAAAGATTCTGGAGTAAAAGAGCTGAAGGTAAGCTCAAGAAGACAAAGAAAATTATTACAATGACTTGTGTAAAGAGCTGGGGTTGGAGAATAAAATTAAAAAAACAAAACAAAACTTGTTCAGCATCTTTCAAGCTGAAAGAACTGAAAAACAAACTCAAGTCTCAATATTTAGAGATGCTATGGGAAAATTCCTGAAGGATCTAGGAAACATCAAAAGAAGATGAAAGGAATACACAGAATCACTGTATGTCAGCACTGACACTGAAATATTTTGTGAAGTACCATATGATCAAGAGACAATGGTAATGTAGGAAGACGTTCAAGCTGCACTGAAGGCATTAGCAAAATAATAAGGCCCTAGGAATTGATGGGATGCCAATCGACATGTTTCAACAAACAGATTCAGCCCTGGGCATGCTCTCTATGCCAGGAAATTTGGAGGACAGCTACCTAACCAACTGACTGGAAGAGATACATATTTGTTCCCATTCCCAAGGAAGGTGATCTAGCAGAATGTGGAAATTTTTGAACAATAGCATTAATATCACATACAAGCAAAATAGTGCTGAAAATGATTTAAGAATGGGCAAACCAGTTCATACAAGACTGCCAGAAGTTCAAGCTGGATTTAGAAGAGAGTGTGGCCAGAGAGATATCATTGCTGATGTCAAATGGATTATGACTAAAAGCAAGACTATCAAAATAATGTCTACTTGTGCTTTATTGACTATGCAAAGACATTTCACTGTGTGGATCATATTAAATTATGGCTGACATTGAGAAGCTTTGGAATTCCAGAACACTGAATTATGCTTATGTGAAGCCTATAACTTAGACCAAAAGGCTGTTGTATGAACAAAGCAAGAAAACACTGTTGTTGGTGTTACGTGCCATTGAGTCACCTGTGGCTCATAACAACCCTATGTACAATAGCTCTGAATCCTGCCCTACCCTGAGCCAGTCTCACTGACTCTGACACATCTACCCTCTTTACCCTAGTTACTATGTCAATCTATCTCATCCAGAGTCTTCCTCTCCTGCGCTGTCCCTCGATCCTTCCAAGCACGATGTCCTTCTCCAAGGACTGGTCCCTCCTCACCACACGCCCAAAGTATGTGAGATAGAACTTCAAAATCCTTCCCCATGGACAAATTTTACTTCACCCTCTCCAAGAGACCTGTTTGTTTTCTCGATGGTCCATGGCATGTCTAAGACTCTTCTCCAGTACCACAACTCAAACACATCAATTTTCCTTATATCATCCTTAGTCTTTGTCCAGTTCTCTGATGCATAGCAAGTACTTGCAAAGACTATGGCCTGGATTAGTTGCACTTTAGTCCATGAAATCTGACTGACATCATTACTCTTTAGGACTTTGGTGAGGTCCCGGACAGCAGACTTCCCCAGTACAATTGGTGATTTGATTTCCTCACTGCTGGTGCCAAGAATGACGATTGTAGAGGTAAGCAGGCTGAAATTGTTAACAACTTCAAACTCTTCTCTGTCAATCATGGTACTGTCAATTGGCCCAGTGATGAGAATCTTTGATGTTGAGCTTCAATCCATATTGAGGACTACAGTTCTTGACCTTCTGCAGCAAATGCTATTCTTTGGAGGTCATCATGCTTGGAAAGGGGTTGTTGTTGTTGTTGTTATGTGCCATTGAATGGAAAGGTGTAGGATTAATGAAAGAAAGGAAGACCCTCAACCGGATGAATTGACATAGTAATTGTAACAATGGGCTCAAGTGTCTAAGAGATCGCTACGATGGCACAGGATAGGACAGCGTTCAGATCTGTTGTTCACAGGGTTACTATGAATCAGGTTTGACTCAATGATGCTTAACAATAACAACAACTCCTGTTGTTGAAAAAGATAAACTGAAGTGAGCATCTCAAATTATTCATCAAAATAGATATCAGATGAATGAAGGAAATAAATTTTAAAATAAAACCACCAAACTAAAAAAGGAAATAAAGCTGAAGGAGTGTAATGATAAAAAAATTTAAAAAAAATGTTTTCATGTGATAAAAATGAAAATATCTGTGTAGCTAAAAGTAAAATGGAAACAAAAGAGCAATATTAGAACTAAACTTTTACAATAATGGTTTCAAATAAAGATAATACAAATATTGTTTTGAAATATAATTATTAAGAAGACATGTATAAATAATTCACATTAAAGGGAAATCGCTACAAATAGAAATAAAATAAGGCTAATCCATCTCAAATATCATTTGGTAGATAGATATGCCACCAGAGGAAATAAACATAAACTGAATAGCCACATGACAGATTTTAATCCAATCATGTAAATAATTGCATTAAATATATAGGGCCTAAACATACCAATAAAAAAAAAATCAGGTATCATAATATTGGAGTAAAATGCAGCTCCATGTTTTCTACAAGAAATTTCTTTTTAGTTTAGAAACACTGAAAGTGAAAAGCTAATGGAAAAGATGATTAAAATACATTAGTCACATGAAAATCAGGCAGGATCTATGACTATTAGAGAAAACAGAATTTGAAACAAGATGTTAAAGATAAAGTAAGGCAGTTCATAAGGTTAAACAGAGTCATAAAATAAAAAGAATCATCAAATATAACAGAGCTTCAAAGTGCATGACTAAAAGAGCATCAGAAGTAAAAAAAGGAATCGCTTAATAATTAGTTAATACTTCCACATACACCATCTCTCAGCAACTGACAAAAGAGGCAGACCAAAGAAAAATCAATACAGCTGTCAAAAATTTAGTATTATCTAGCATCTTGTACTAATTAACTTTTCCTCTCCTCACTCCAACATCGAAGTTTGTGTTTTTAATTTTATTATTTTTTGTGTGTACCGTCAAATCAGATCTGACTGGTGCAGGAGGAGATTGCCCCACCTTCTCCAGCAGAGCGTCCGGTGGATTCGAAACGTGTATCTCTGGGATTGCAGTGCAGCTTCTTGCCTCTAGGCCACCAGAGCTTGCCTAATATAAGTTTTTAAAAACATGAGTTTGTACCAGTGTTGGGATAGCTGAGGGCAGAGCAAGAGGAAGGACTTCTGCCTGTTTGGTAGCAAAACTCTATGTTCATTCCATTATGGAGTTCACAGTCTCCCAGGCACACATGGCCCTTGTACTTTGCTCAGGTTGCCTGAAACTCTGTGCTCTTTGAAGCAAGAGCACAAAGCAAGGACACAACTTCTTGGCCAGAAAAAGGAAGCCCTGTCCTCCGTCATAGAGCCAGAAGCAGCAGTCAGACTAACTTGACTTCTATAGAACCCTGTAGTTTGTATTTTCATAATACATGAAACAGCAAGAATAATATTTATGTTTGTCCATAGAAGCAGCCGTGTACAACTAAAATGAATTGACACACTATAGAATATGTCTTCTGTGCACAGTGAAACTAGACTAGAAATCAATAAGAGAAAGATATCTGAAATTCTGCATACATACGAAAATTAAGCAGCAAATCCTTCCCATTAAAAGATGGTATCAAAGGAAAATATATTGAAATTAATGAAAATAAAGATAACGTATCAGATTTATGGAAGGCAAGATTCACATTGTTAACCTTTATCAAAACCTATATAACGGTGTAACACTAAAGGGAACCCTAACATAAAGTTTGGTTTGGGGACAATAATAAAATATCAGTATTGGTCGTTTCAGTGAAACATCAACCAATGTTTCACTGGAACTGACGGTGTTAATAGAGAAAACAACATTTAGGAGAGACAGTGTATAATAAGGCTATTCAGTTTTAGCATAAAATTTCTGTAAAGTGGTGGAAAAAATAAAAGGGAGGAATGAAAATAAAGCAGATTTATAAATACAATTAAATATGCATATAGATTCAATTCTTAGTCTTTTTTAAGAATTTTGGAAAATCAAGTATGTCTGGCTGCACGCACGTTCATCCATCTACAATATAATAAAGAAATATGGACAGAACAAGAATTGAAGGTCAAATCCTAAATTGATAGCTGTTGCTGTTGTGTGCTGTCCAGTGGGAACTGACTCACAGCTGACCCTCCAGTGGGTTTTCAGAGGCAGTAGATCACACCGGAGGAGACTGCCTCCCCTTCTCCCATGGAGCTACTGCTGGATTTGAACTGCATGCTTTGGGGGTTACAGTGCAGTTTCTTACCACCCGGCCACCAAAGCTCTTTATATTGATAGTTGTTTGATAGGAGGGAGGAAATGTAGTTTATTGGAAATGATTGCAAAACTATTCATGCAGATGTAAATTTGGCCTTGGACTTGAAATTCCTACTGGCCAGAATAAAGAATAAAACATGATTAAGTTACAAAATGGAATTTTACAATAAGTTAACAACCGTCATTTCCCCCAATTAAGTCCACTTTGCCCATTGCTGCTGAATCAGTTCTGACTCATCACAGCCCCCGACTGGTTCCCAAGGCTCTAAATCTTTATGAGAGGAGATGGCCCATCTTTCTCCCAAGGAGCAGCCGGTGAATTCAAGCGACAGACCTTTCATTCAGCATTATAACATGTAACACATGATGCCACCTGCACTCCTTTTCCAACTTTATAAGTTTGGGGGGTTCTTATTATACTAGTTTATTTACAAAATTCAAATACATTGAATTTCACACCAGTTCCTTCCCATTTCCCTCACCCCTCCATCAAATTGTGTGACCCCATGATTAATCCCTCCCCCCACATCCTCACTCTTCTGCTTCCACCCTCTGCCCTTTCACCCTCCCTTCACCGCCACCCCACCCCATCCTGCCTTGGACCCTTATACTCATTCTACAAAAATGGTTTGTGTGTTGTTTTTAATTTTCTCTCCCACACTGTCCCTTCACCCTTCTAAATCTGATGGTCTGACGTCCTTCTCCAAGGACTGGCCCCTCCTGGCAACACACTGAACGTATGTGAGATGGAGCTTCAAAAATTTGCTTCCAAGGAGCACCCTGGTTTCACCCTCTCTAGGACAAATCTGTTTGTTCCCCTGGTAGTTCTTGGTATGTTCAATACTCTTCTCCAGCACTACCACTCAAAGACATTGCGTTTCTAATCCACCACCTGCTGTAGGGGAGAAAGATGGCACATCATCTTCTGTGTGATTTAATGCTTCTGAAAACCCTCAGCTGTAGGTCAGTTCCAACTTGATATTACATAAAGGCAGTTAATGATTCTGAGAACTTCTTCATGTTTGTGGGCTATCTGTGTGTCTTTCACTGACTATATGTATATTTTTCTTTGTAGAAATGTCTGTTTATGTCCTCTCCCCATTTTGTGGTTGAATTGCTTATTTTTTTCTTTTTCTTTTTTTCTACATGGTTTTATACAATATTTATCCTTGTGGGAGTGAGTTAGTTCACTCAGTGTAATGGTCTCCAGTCCCTCCCAAGTTAGGTAATAATTTGCAAAATTATTACTCTTGTATGCTGTGTAGTATTCCATTGTATGAATGTACCACAACTTCTCAATCCACTTGACTGTGTTTGGACATCTGGGCTATTTCCAAGTTCTTTCAATGGTGAATAACACTTCTATGAAGATTGGTGTACATGGTTCTGTTTGTGCCTCAGTTCTCATTTTCTCAGGGTATATTCCAAGCAGTAGAATACCTGGGTCATGTTTTTAAAGATAAATTTAAAGTGTTCCAGAAGAAATTTAATGAATCAAAGAAAACATGGCCTCCAAAGTTAGAAATTTTTTTTTTTAAAGTCTCCTTCTTTAACCTTTTATGTTGGTTCTAGTCTCAAGTGGCATAGTTGGAGAAAAGTTTCTAAACTGTTTTTCCTCTTTCTGAAAATACTCCACCTGACCAAATAATGAACAGTACAGACTGCAGAGAGGAAAGAGTTGTGTGCCTGCATTGGTACTTTTTCATTCCCAAGGCTGAGTTGTACTGTGTTTTGTTTTTAAAACAAGATTCTGTTTTCTCCATAAGAAATATGAAAGCATAAATGATAGAGAGGCAAAAAGGAAGCGCTGTCTAAAGGAAGTGTTGTTTATAACCAATCAGACAACAGAAAACACATGGTGCCTCTTCAAGTTTGCACAATATAATAATCCCTTGAGAAAACATCTTTTCATTTGTTGCTCAAGAGCCACCTATTTTCTCTGGCTTGATTTAAATAGCAACAAAGATAGGTATTGACATTCTGTCTATATAATTTGCCAGATGTCTTCTTCTAGTCCAGGGGTTGTGATAAAACCACACCTGAGTGGAGGGAATGTAAGAACCCTCCTTCAGTGACAGTCTACATGACTCAGCATCCCACCGTTTGGTGCCTTTGTTTTTCTCCTCAGAACCTGGACCAAGTCTTAGTCATGGTTTCAGTGCTTGAATCTCAACATGGTAACAATTGCACCAAATTGAGCCCAGAAACTTGCATGGTTTATATATACCATTTCTACTGCTCTTGTGTGCTGTGGAGTCAGAAGGGACTCAGAGCTGACCCTCCAATGGCTTTACAGAGGCAGTAAACTGCATGGGAGGAGGTTGCCCATTCTACTCCTGTGATATAGCTGGTGGATTTGAACTGCATGCTTTGGGGATTGCAGTGCAGCTTCTTAACTACTAGACCACCAGAACTCCGTTTCTTGTTGTTATGGGCCATAAGCATGGAGACCCTATGCACAATAGACCTGAACCTGCTCTATCCTGAGCCAGTCTTACTGTCTCTGACACATCTACCCCAATTATTCCAGTCACTGAGTCAATCCATCTCATCTGGAGTCTTCCTCTCCTGTATGTCTCCACCCTTCCAAGCCTGGGGTCCCTCTCTCAGGGCTACTTCCTACTGTTGTTGTTTGTTGTTGTTATGTACTGTACAGTCTGAATCAACCTATAGCTGACCCTCTGGCAAGTTTTCAGAGGCAGTTAATCACACAGGAGGAGATTGCCCATTTTTCTCTGGAAGAGCAGCTGGTGGCCTTGAACTCTGTGCC
Organism: Elephantulus edwardii; assembly: GCF_000299155.1. Lineage (NCBI taxonomy): Eukaryota > Metazoa > Chordata > Mammalia > Macroscelidea > Macroscelididae > Elephantulus > Elephantulus edwardii. The sequence goes on from NW_006399864.1 coordinate 3,257,258, forward strand.
TTTGGTATTGCAACACAGTTTCTTGCCACTAGGCCACCAGAGCAGGAAATAGATTTTTGTTGTTGCTGTTGTTGTTGCCATAAATAGTGATGCTTACCTTTTCTTTCGTATTCTGCCACTTTCTCAAAGCTCGGAAGTTCACCTGAACCCAGGTTATCTCACCTCCTTGTCTTCCCCCCACTATAACCAACACCCAAAGTCAGCTAATCCATAAAGGCACATCTCTCACCTGCAGCAATCAAGTTTTGTTGGCATCACTCAGTGGTTCTCAACCACCGACCAGTTTTGGAAGCATCACATTTTGGCCTTCACTCTCTGAGTAATAAGATTATCTGGGAGACTGGCCCAAGTGTATCTCTAAAACTTCTCCAGGTGATTCTGAAACTCAGCCAAGCATAAGAAGGTGGGGAAGAGAGTGAGGCGAGGAAGTCACGAAATTTAATATGGTTTCTTAAATTAGCTCAGTAAACAAGATAATGAATATCTTAATGCAATGTTTTAAAAAGTAAAAATGAAGGCAAATAATAAACAAAACATGAAAATTTTAAGTACAGACAGGATCAATAGAGTGGCCTAACAAGTTCTATTGATGCCTGAAGCAGAAGGAAAATTTAGTAAGACCAGCCTCGGTTTTCTTCAGATTTTTTTACATTTTCTTTATTATAGTCTTTTTCCAAATTAACCCAAAATCTAGTTGGCTTTTTTAAAAACTATTGCAGTAAAAGAGGAATCATTAGGTTTTAGGTGTTACGTGAATGTCTACACTCCTGGTACCTAGTTCAGACCTTTCATATGTCTAACGCAGCAGGAGCTCATTCCCCAGAATGAGCAACTTGTCTGATTCAGATGCTGCTTGACTCAAGTGAGCAAGAATCTTCTCTACACTCTGAACTTTCTTGACTAGACACAAATCAACTCAACTCCTTGCTGACCTCTCCTTGTAACATTACAAAACAGAGTTAATATATGCATAGGAGAGGAGCAAGTCAATTGGCTTTGCCTAGATTCCTAATCAAATCCTGGGAAACATACCATCGCCCAAAGTACTGATGACCTAGTGGCAAGAAGCTATGCTGCAATCCCAAAGGCACATGGTTCAAATCCACTGGCTATTTCACAGAAGAAGGATGGGTAATCTCACCTGATTAACTGTCTCTGAAAACCAGTCGGAGTGTCAGCTATGGATCAGTTTTGACTCAATGGTACACAGCAACAATGACACAATAGTTGAGCACTGCTATCTCATGCAAATGGATATGAACTGAACTTACATAGTGGTTTGAACTTACACAGTGAATTCAAGGGAGACAAACTTGACTATCTACTCCTTGAACGATTATAGCCTATAAAACCCAGTAGGGCAGTTCTCTTCTTCTATGTGGATTCCTATGAGTTGATAATCAAATTGAACACAGCCACAACAAGAAAAGGCATATACATTTTTTAAAATCCTTCCCGATCCTTCCCTTCTACCCACCACTCCTGTCAGAACCAGAATTAAGTCATATAAATTAGTTTTCCTTGATAGTAAATTTAATCCATTGGGTCCTCAGGCATGGACCACTGGTCAACAGCTCCAGCATCTCATGGAAGCTTAAAGAAATGTATATGCTTGGGCTTCAGCCCATATCTACTGAATCAGCAAATGAGGCAGGTGATAAGAGTAGGAATTTGGGGTTTAACAAGTTCTACTGGTGAATCTGATGCAAGCTAAAGTTCGACAAATGCTGATAGCATAAATAATCATCTATCCACTAAAGGGTTTGTGATGACTAGTGAAGAACCACCTACTCTGTGGGTCACGTCTATTAGGGACAAAGGAAAATTGTCTGAATGCCCCTTGTGCAAAGGCAGGACAGATCCAAACAGTAAACAGTGACTGTGTATCAGAGGCAGGGAGTTGGCCCAGTGGAGTGACCAAGAAAAAGAACTCTAGATAATGAAATATACATAACTCTAGATAATAAAGAAAAAAGCCTATGTCAGGAGTCCAAGGATATTCTTACAGCAAGGGAAGTCTAAAATGTATCTTTATTAATGCTAGCTCTGGTAGACTAGTAACAAGGTGTTGGACTTCCAATTCAAAGGCACTCCAGGTCCACTAATCACTCAATGGGAGAAAGAGGGACAATATCCTCTCATGTGATTTATAACCTCAGAAAACCTGACGGAGGGTCAGCTTTGAGGCAATCCCAACTCCAGGGCAATAAGGGAGAGAGACAGGTGATACACGGGTGAGAAAGCTTGATAAAGAAATACGGCCAGCTAGCAGGTGTGAGCAACGTGTAGTATTCAGGTTTGTAAGTACCCTGCTGTAGCTCTAACTCATCAACCCTTTATATTTCAACAGATGCCAGTATTTCCAAAAGATTCATTTCTCTCTAGTCAGAAGTATTCAAAGGATGTGAAAGTGACAGTTGATTAGAATTTAAGACAAGATGGCAAGGGGGGGAAGTCCTCAACTCAATGAGGTTCTTTCTAATTTAACCCTCTCTCTGTATTTCCTTTCATACAAGGAGTGTTCATGAGATTTACCTGGTTGGATTTTAGCCCCAACACTATAACAACAAAGCTTGCCCTGTAAACCCAGAAACTTTGAAAGTAGCATTGCAAAGAACATGAAGTGGATTGAAATAAAGCAGGACACAAATGGACGGGCAAGCCTAGGGGATTAAGTCGGCAGTGTGGGCTCTGAAGATTTAGCTGTCGTTAGACGACGGACTCATCACCAACTAAAATGCTTCATGGCCAAAGTGGAATCATAAAATCACTCCCTTTGTCCCTTCAGATCCTTGCTGCCTTAGTTATCCAGTGCTTGAACAGAAAGACCACAGTGGGAGGGAGGCTTTGACAGAAATGTATATTCTTTTATTTTTTTTTAGATTTTAATGAAAGTTTATAAAGAACTTGGATTTCCATTCATTCATTGTTGCACTTTTTCCTCCCTGCCCCCCACTCCCCGCCCACCCCCCAGTTCACTTTTTTCCTTTGGGAAAAAAGTTCTTTCATTGTTATACAGTCGTCATCCCCACACCACTTTACTGTGCAGCTCTTATTCTGGGCTCTTGTCATGCCAATAATACCTAATCATATATTTCTTTTATACAGTTCTCTCCCTCGTCTGTTTTAATGCTGTGCACATTATTTATCCCTTCTTTTCTTAATTTCCCTCCAACTCCCATATCAGTCTTGTTCGATAACAGTGGCATTATACAGTATTTGTCTTTTTGTGACTGAGATATTTCACTCAACATAATGTCCTCCATGGTCACCCATTTTGTGTAATATTTCATGAGTTCTTTGTTTTTCAATGCTGCATAGTATTCTATTGTGTGACTATACTACAGCTTATCTATCCATTTGTTTGTTGATGGGCACTTGAGTTGTTTCCAACTCTTTGCTATTGTGAACAAAGCAGCAATAAACATGGGTGTGCATATATCTGGTGGAGTGGCAGTTCTGGTTTCTTTAGGGTTTATCCCCAGTAGTGGAATTGCTGGGTCAAATGGTATTTCTATTTTCAACTTTTTTAGAAAGCACCATACTACCTTCCATAGTTGTTGCATCATTTTACACTCCCACCAACAGTGAACAAATGTTCCTGTTTCTCCACAACCTTGCCAACATTTGTTGTTTACTGCTCTGCTGAACTTTGCTATTCTGACTGGGGTGAGATGGCATGTCATAGTTGTTTTGATTTGCATCTCTACTAGAGCTAGAGATTTTGAACATTTCTTCATGTGTTTGTTTACCATCTGAAGTCTTCTCAAAAACCACAACAAGCTAAAGGTAAACAACCCAATTGCAAAATGAACACGGGATATGAGCAGACACTTCACCAAAGAAATATCTATTCTCATTGCTGTTATTGTGTGGAAACCGACTCATAGCTGACCCCCCAAGTGGCTTTTCAGAGGCAGTTAATTGCACAGGAGGTGATAGCCCATCTTTCTCCCCCAGAGGAGCAGCTGGTGGATTTGAACTATGTGCCTTCAGTATTGCAGTTAAGCTTCTTACCCTAGGTCACCAGAGATCCCTATAGTTTCTCATAGAAGATGAGAAGTCTGTATTCGGGATTCCAGTTCTAGTGAAATGTTTTCTCTCCACACAGAGCTGTGGAGCAAGCTCTTGGTCTCTTTGAGCTCCTGCTCTTCATTGTTCTTCATTTGGTTTAGGGTCATCTTTGTTCTTTGTTTATTTAACATCTTTTGTAACTCAAACGAGATTGACGTGAAACACACCCTACACTAATGCTTTCTCTTTGACATAGCAAAGACAACCGTTTCTCAGATATGATTATAACCACTTTGTTACTGTTGTTGCGTGCCAGCGGGTTGAAACTGAACCACAGTTAACCATCCTGCAGGTTTTCAGAGGCAGTAAATCCCATAGGAGGAGATTAGGATTCACACCCCCTATTTTAGGAGACAAGGAGCCCCAGTTGGTTATAGAGCATTACATGTTGGACCACTAACCAATTGGCTGGCTTTCTAATCCATCAACTACTTTGAGGAAGAAAAATAGTCCCCTCCTGTGAAGATTCATAGACTAGGAAACCTTACTGAGGGTCATTATAAGTCAGGCTCAACTTCATGGCAGTGGATTTTGGCTTTTGGTTTCTTTCGGGAAGCACAATTGAGTTCAAATTTAACACCATTTTTACAATTGGGCCTTGGGATCTTGTCACCTATAACTAGGATATTTCCCTCCTCCCACACTTTTCCCATTTCCCTTTGTTTTCACAGGCTATTCTCCCATATTATTTCATTTATTTTAATACAAACAGCTTTGTTGTTGATGGAACTGCTGCACAGGGTTTTCAAGGCTGCACAGAAACAGATTGCCAGGCCTGTCTCTTGAGGCACCACCAGGTGGGTTTGAAATACCAAGTTCTTGGCAAGCATTTAACCACTTGCTTTGCACAGGGATTCCTAGAACAACTTTTCGAGGTAGATATTTACTGGTTGCCCTCAAGTTCACTGGAAAGCCTGGGAATCTCACATGCATCACTATAGAACTGTGCTCTACAGGGCTTCCAATGGCTGGTTTTTGAGAAATAAACCACTCATGTTTTCTTTTAAGGCACCTCCAAGTGGATTCCAACCTCAAACCTTTTGGTCAGCAGCTGAATGTGTTAATGGCTTATGCCAGGCAGTAGACACATATTGAGTGTATTCCTTTGGTATCCAGGACACATTGCTGAGATTACAGGAAAAAGAGCAAAGAATCACAGATGAGCTACTTAAGAGAAATAAAAATCAACTAAAGTGTACGTGTTGAGAAATATGAATCTTCAAAGCTTCATTTCAGAGGTGTGATAGGAGTGTGGCACTGGACTGGACTTCTTAGAGAATTTTTCCATCTATTATTGAATTGAGACAAAACATTTCCAATGATCTCATGGTCCAGAGGGTGAGTGGATAAAGGAAATAAAGACATCTAGAGTGAGTAAGAGGTGGGTAAGAGGGTCTCCTGAGCAGTCTAGAGGCAGAGCTGATCAACTGAACAGATCATCTACAGATTTAAATCTGTATTCTCAGTTCAAATAGTTGGATTGTGTGTTTTGTTTGTGATGTGTGTGTGTTTTTAAAAATAATTTTATAAGCCTCAGTAGAGTGCAACTTAAACGGTTTCAAATCAATTTTAACTCATTTTCCATTCATATAATACAAGGGAAGGGAGCTGATCTTACCGGTCCACTGGACAAGTAGTCTAAGTGTTTCCATAGAGGAGACAGAAGTTGACTTCTGCTCAGACAGATATTTCAAGCTTCAAGGGCTATGTCTGGACTGAGAAGGATTTGCTGCCCCCAAAGTCCTATCAAACAGGGAGTGCGGGTGTATTTCAGCACAGCTGAGGTCCTGGAGTTCCTGCAGAAGTGCTGAGACTCCAAGTAACTACAAAATCAGCTGTTGGCAGCCCCCCTGCCTGAGACTGCAGCCTTCCAGATTGAGGAGTGTGTCATTAGCGCAGGAATAAAAGTAAATCCTTCAGAGGGAGAAGATTCTGAATCAATGAGGACAGCCTGGCATTTGTGAGTATGAGCATGTGAGCCTGTGTGTGGGTGTGAGTGTGTGGTGCGTGTGTGCTCTCATTAGGGGACGATCTAGGATTTGACAGCCTCGCTGTTGCTGGTGCTGGTGCTGCTCCTGCTTCTGCTGCTGCTGCGGCGGCGGCTGCATGGTCTGTCCTAGTTGAAAAGGGCTGTGAGGGCTCAGAGCAACTGCAGTTCGGAGGACTGAGCACTGCTCTCAGTGGGCTCCCTGTCACACGAAGTGAATGAGATTTCCTACCTGGTTGGAAACTTGGAGCTATCACTTCTCCTACCTAGGAAAGCAGGCAGCCCTTTAGAAGTCAAGGTAAGAGGAAGGAATTGTTCTTTTGGGGTCTGCAGGGCAGGGGGCTTGGTTAAAACACGGGCTCAAAGCCTTGCTGTTGTGTATATATAGCAAAGGGATTTACCTTATCTATCCTCTGAAGAGTGTGAGAGGCAAAGCTAAATTCTTACCCACATTCATCATTGAACCTCTTGGCTTTTTCTTCCTGTTATCTTTTTCTTCTAATACTTTTCCCAGGCATCTAAAAGAGGGTGTGTGTGTGTGGGTGTGTGTGTGTCCATCAACAGATATTGTTTCATTTTCCCTACTGAGAACCCTTGCAAAATGAGATTTCCCTGTTTCCCTTTTCTTAAGCACTTTTCTCTTTTGTGAGGGAAAAGCTTTATTGCTGTGAGCTGGTCAAAGCAGTTACTCCATTCTTCACGAGAGCTGCAATAAAAGGAGTTTTCAGGAGTGCATCACAGCCCGGTAACTGTAGAAGAATGGGAAGTGGAAGGAGAGGAGCTGAGTTGCCTGTGAGTGATGGTGACTTGATGTGACATGGTGACGTGACAGTGTGAGCTGACTGTGTGCCCCAACTCTTCACAGGTGTATGAGGCCACTGTAACAAAGGCAGAGTGCTGGGGCAAAGATGTTCTGAGAAGTGAGTGTTTCAGAGAAACTTCAACCAGTAACCATGGAAAACGAGACAGTAAGTGAAATGAACCAAACGCAGCTCCAGCCACGAGCAGTGGTGACCTTAGAATACCAAGCAGTCACCATCTTACTTGTGCTCATTATTTGTGGTCTGGGCATCGTGGGCAATATCATGGTGGTCCTGGTGGTCATGAGAACCAAGCACATGAGGACCCCCACAAACTGCTACCTGGTGAGTCTGGCAGTAGCCGATCTCATGGTCCTGGTGGCTGCGGGCCTCCCCAACATCACAGAGAGTCTCTACGGTTCCTGGGTCTATGGCTATGTTGGATGCCTCTGTATTACTTACCTCCAGTACCTGGGCATTAACGCGTCGTCTTGTTCCATAACAGCTTTTACAATTGAGAGGTACATAGCAATCTGTCACCCGATCAAAGCCCAGTTCATCTGCACATTTTCCAGAGCCAAAAAGATTATCATCTTTGTGTGGGCTTTCACGTCCATCTACTGTATGCTTTGGTTCTTTCTGCTGGATCTCAATATCAACACCTATAAAGATGCTACTGTGGTGTCCTGTGGCTACAAGGTCTCCAGGAATTACTACTCACCTATTTACCTAATGGACTTTGCTGTCTTTTATGTCGTGCCAATGATCCTGGCCACCGTCCTCTATGGACTCATAGCTAGAATCCTTTTCTTAAATCCCATCCCTTCTGCTGCTAAGGGCAATTCTAAGACATGGAAGAACGAGTCAAACCAGCAGCAGAACAAGAGCTTGAATTCAAAGACCTCCAATAGGTGTTTCAACAGCACTGTCTCTTCGAGAAAGCAGGTAAGAAAGTCTAAGCAGAGGAAATGTGGGATGAAGTTCTGGGTGAGATGGGATCAGCTTTGCCCTACTTAGGCTGGTGGTGAAACCAAAACACAATCATGCAAATGTTTTTCTGGTGTAAGCCTCTACTTTGCATATTAAATTCATCTCGAGAGCAACTGAAGATCTAAAAATAGATGGGGAAAATTTGTTATAACATCAGCAGGCATCAGCTCAGGGGCTATTAAGATAAAAGGAACAGAAACTCTCCAACAGTGTCTTTTAAATGTTGATGCCTCTCTCGGAAATGTTGTCAAAATATTTAGACTATAGGGAGCAGCTGTATATTATTAAGTATTCGATAGCACCACCACAACAAACAATGACGAGATTGTTTCAGAAAAGATGAGTCAAGAATAATGAAACTTTACTTGCCATTCTACGGCCGCTCACAGAACAGACAAGTAACTGAGAGGGGTCCTTGGACTTTGTTAAGACTCAGTAAAGTTCTCTCATCTTCCCCTTTACTGTAAGCCTTCCATCTCTCTAAAACTCATTCCAGCATCCAGAAGCTGAAAATGTACTTTGTTCAGGAAATTTTCCAAGGAAAGGTCTAACAGCAAGCTGAAATTGACATAAAGAAAGATTGGATTGTTCAAAATGGCTTTTTTCCCCTGCTGAACATAACTAGAAAAATCTCTTTATGCTTGTGATCATCTGAATGTCCATGTGCTTACATTTGAATAGTGCTTTTGCTAGTGAGTGAAGTGTAATTTTATTACTAGAGATAAGACTTACAAGACAACATAGGAATAAGACAATTTTATATCTTGTACACATGTATCTATCTAGAGTTACAAAACTGTCTAAATTTGCACATGTACTTAGACTTCCAGTCTTTGGTGAACACAATAAACACGTGGTAAACACTCATTCTCACAGTTGAAAAAGAAAATTTGAAATGAACAGTATTGCTTCTTTCAAATCATTTGAATCCCCCCCCCCCCATGGAGAGAATGCTTTTTCCTGTGTGCATAGATAGAAATGGAGTATACTTTTGAAAATCTGCATCTGTCTCATCCATGCTATTAATTCCTAATTAATTCCTAATCTCCAAGTTAGCTGATGAATGAAAAACTGTAATTGCACATTTGAGCCAAAAGTGAAATAAAGCACAAATAAAAATACGCATTTGAGATAATCCATGAAATGAATAATGAACTCTAACAAAAATAACCTTTTTGTTGTTAACATAATATTTTATTAATGCAACATTTTTATTAATAAATACCTATGCAATAGGGGGAAAAAAATCTAAACAGCTTTTAGCAACTCTTGGATATGTGTTGCTTCAAGTCAAGATGTGCTGTTTATTGGAAGGGCACATTGGCTACTTATTACCCAAAGCCTGATGAATAGAAATTCAGAGAGATCTGTTGCCCATCCACCAAAACAAACATTAACAAATACAATAAGAAAGTAAAGACGATAGACACTTCAATTCAATACTAAACATGGGTGAAAAGCTCCAGCAAGGAGGTCAATGAGGAAATTCATTCATCATTCTTCTTATAAATTCAAAAGGCATGTTTGTCTGATCAAATATCCTGCCTTTGAATTAACACCCATTCATACTTACCAGTATTAATAATGTGGCTTAATTGCTAATTATGTTACATGTTCACATTCTTACTTCAAAGATGTTATGAACAGGAATTCTTACAGAGACCATGTGGTAGAAGAAACTAAAGATTTGGCCCAAAACAACCTGGAGTTTCAGTTCAAAGTTTTCAGTCAAGCTGTGTTACCTTGGATAAGAAGTACTCTCTGAGTCTTAATTTCATTATCTATAAAAGGAAGGATAAATATCAAAATCAACGGTTAACGTGAAGGTCAAAATATCTTAGGGAAGGCACATAAAATGAAGTAGTAATTAGTACCTGACTGTTAATTGGCCTCAACTCCTTTTTTTTTTTTTTTAACATGCTGGTTCCTGTAAGGAAACTACTGAAAAACATGTGTTTGTTCTGAATATATAGATTTACTACTTAAAGATCATTTGTTGAATAGATGCACATATATTACACATTTGCTAAAGGATTCTTAATACTAGAACACTTGAAGTAGTCTATGGAACATTTGAAGTTGTCACTAGAAGGTTGCTGCCAGCATTCAGAAACCAGGGATGCTAAACACCCTTCAGTGTTCAAGAAGTCACTCACTGTGAATAAATACAAATAAATAAAATAGATACAAATGCCAGTAGCACCCTCACTGAGAAACACAGAGTAACATATAAATCGATGAGATCGGACTTAAGTAATATGTTGTATAACTCCTCCCTGATTTTAATTAGAATAAAAGTGTAAGGAAAAGTAAGGGATATTGTGAGCCTAGAAGCATGGGAAGCAGATCCATGGAAGAAGTGGCATTTGGGAAAGCTCTTAAATAATGAGGTTCATTTGAAAATGAAAATGAAAATGAAAGGGAGATGCCTCCAGGCAGAAAGGACAAGGCACGGTGGTAAGGATGGAATTAGTAGTTCTGGAAAGGGGCAATGAGTGGTGCATAGAGGAGGTTTTCATGAAATGGAGTGACTTGGTGAGCCATAATTAACGATATATTCGGTGAAACAATGAAATAGTAAGGTTGAAGTGAACAGGGGTGTGTGTGAGAAAGGGGGAGGGGGGAGAAATGAGAGAGAAAAAGATTCCAACTAGGAGGCAGAGAAAGAAGATTAGTTTCTTTGAAAAGGCAACAAGAATTAGGAGCAAGGAGCAGGAGCCACAAGGAACAAAGTGGTGCAGTGGAGATCAAGGCTGAGTAAAGTAATAGCTGTGGAACAGATACCTTTGAAGGGCCAGGTGCTAGAGACAGAAAGAGCACATTGCAGGCTGCTGAACGTGATTCAGGCATGAGGTTGTAACATCCTCAATCAAGAGAATTGAAATGAAGCTGTGACTCAAGGAGGACAGGGTGAAATGTGAACATTTGGGGCACAAGAGACGAAGAGAGGAACAACTAAATATGACAGTAAGGTTCTGAGTCTGGGAGAACGCTTGCCCTGACGCACAAGCCGATGAATGGAACGAGCTGAACAGGACAGCCAGCTCTGTCTGATATCTATAACTTATGCTTGGGCATTTTTCTGTTCTGAAGTACTTCTCTTCTTAACTCTCCAGGAGGTGCACACCTCCACCTCCTGTAACCCAAGGCCATTTATTTTAATATTTTCTCAGTCTCCCTTTTTCCCCCCTTTCAGGCAGTTTAATTTACATTTTAATAAATACTTTGTCCTAGCCAGGTCTTCTTTCTAACCAAGTTATTAAAGCCAAATGTGGATAGCCTAAAAGAAGAGCATTTTAAAAGGAAATAAAAGAGCATGTATATGAAAAGGATGAATAAGATTTAAAAAAACCCAAACAAACACATAGCTCTGGGCACAGAATCTTTTATTCCTATTATTCAGAGATTAAATTTTATTTTAAGAAACCACCTGAATGTTTAGTAACCTCAATCTAATTAATTACTCAAATTAATGACTCGGAATTGCATGGGCAAAAGAATTAGCTGATTGACCAAGTGTTTATAATAGGTTATTTTGATACTGAGGAGATAGGGTTTAAATGATCACACTCATTGCATTCTAGCTCTGTCTGTACAATGCCGAAGATTGCCTCAGCTAAGTCATTTCCAATCTCAGCATTGTGTACGTGAAGATTTCTAACATTGACTGTGCATGTCTACAGAACTGATTAAGCACTCTGATATTTTAGAGGCACAGGAGCACCTGAACACCTTGGAAATGGCCTATAATATGGAGAAATACATTATGTTAAAATATTCACCTGAAAGTCACTTTGCACAGGATGTAAATGTATACATTACATTTTTACCATCAGGTTAACAGTTTACTTATCACTTGAGTCCCTCTAACATGCTTTACTCTTCTTACAATTTAACTGGTGGGGTAACCATGTGATATAGTCCAAAAAAGAGCTTTGAGAAAATTTTCATATTGGCTCTACTCGACTAGTCAAGCCTTAAAATTCCAATCTTTGTTTTCAGAAAAGAATTTTAAAGCCTTCTACCTTGTTAGAAGAAATGTTGATAGCCAAAGAAAAAACAAGCGGCTTTCCTTTTTAAAAATATATTACATTTGTTAGGAATATCAGATAAAGAAATGTTATCCCTTATCCAAATCTTAAAGACCAAAATTTGTAGCATTATGCTATATTTCTCTTTATTTATTTTCACTTGAACATTTCCCTTTGCTTCTTTATTTTCACTAGATCATTATATATCTCTACCTCTATCTCTACCTCTACCTCTGCCTCTATATCTAGCTAGCTAGCTATCTATCTCTCACTCTGGTAGTTGGAGGTAAGGAGTTGTACTAAATCCACCAGCTGCTCTCGAGAACAAGATGGACAGTCTCTTCCTATAAGATTTACAGACTGAAAACACACTGGAGGGTCAGCTATGGATTGGTTCCAGCTTGTCAGTACATAAAAACAACATAAAACTACGTAAAACATATATGCATATAAAACTATAAATAACATATGTATATATAAAACATATATAACTATAGATAACAACATATATAGTGTTCTCTATATATATGTATATATATGTGTGTGTATGTATATATATATATATATATATATATACACACACACACACACACATTATTGTTAAGTCCCACCAATTTAAGCACAACTCACAGCAATCCTATGAAAAAAAGACCTGAACCCTGTTGTACAACTATTGTCATTTCTTTAGGACACTAGTATAGAAAAAGGCCATTGTGATACACTAGGTAAGTTATTTTGCTAATTAAATTAAGCTTTTCTCATTGCTTACTGAAATCTTCGAAATGTAGTTTTAAAGATTTATTTCCACTTTCAATTTTAATAATTTTGATTGGCTATCTACGAGCAGATTTAAGAGCTAAACCTTTGTTCATCACTGCTACATGGGCTCTCCTCACCATCAGCATTGCTCTGGCCTGCGCTTGGCATTGGTAATAGTACATGGCCTGTGCTCATGTCTTTATTCTTTCCTTGCTTTTCCTCAAAAGCTTGCCAGCATTGTGATTTTTATATCTGCCACTTTTTTTCACCTTTTTAAGATGTGTATGTGTGCGTGTTCCTAAATCAGATGTGCTTATTCAGGGTGTGCATGTTCTTTTAGAATTCTGTAAAAACTCTTAGTTTCCCATGATTTTCTTAGTTTTTCTATTTCTGTATTTCTAATATTCATCTCTTTTTGCATGTAGTTTTAGCTTACACATTTTCAGTGCTGAATAATATTCTAATGTGTGGATATTAGTGAGTATTCAGTATATCTCACCTGCAAGAGCATCTCGATCTTACTGCTACTTTCTGAAATTTGAGGGTGAGGTGGCTGTTCAAATAGTGTGTACTTTCTCACAGAGAAGATTTTCAGTTGTTTCTACCAGAAGGCAAACAGCATGGCTAACCAGAGTTCCTGGTTTAATGTAGAAAATTCACCATCAGATCCACTTTAAAGATTCATCCAGCAAGCTCTTAAGTCTCTGGACTATAGTGCTGTTTTTAGCATTTTTCCCCCAAGTTAATTTACCTTCCTGTTATTCATTGCTTTCCACCTAGATTTGAGGTGAGTGTGTGTGTGTGTGTGTGTGTGTGTGTGTGTGTGTGTGTATGAGAGTGTGAGAGAGAGAGAGAGAGAGAGAGAGGCGGGAGGGAGGAAGAGAGAGAGAGAGAATGTGAGAGATTTTTGAGGTGTAGCCTTGATAGTTCTTGAAAATTGTTAGGAGCTAAATGTTCCTTAACAAGTTGTTGTTGTTGTTGTTATGTGCCATCGAGTCGTTTGCGACTCATAGCGACCCTATGTACAACAGCCCTAAACCCTGCTCTATCCTGTGCCAAT
>NW_006399864.1:3271473-3274354 GCF_000299155.1 Elephantulus edwardii
TGTGAACAATCTCAATCTCTTCGCCATCCATCCTGATGCTACCAATTGGTCCAGTGGTGAGAATCTTTGTCTTCTTGACATTGAGCCTCAGTCCATACATACTCAGCTTCTCTGTTTGGAAGCAAGAGTGGCATCCACTTCCTAAACAACATGCCTCTAGAAACAATATGAACTTTGTTAAATGTTGACAGTTGTAGAGGAGCTTCAGGCCTTTTGTTCATAGGGTCGCTATGAGTCATGCTTGACCCAAAGGCAATCAACAACAACAAATACACACACAAACACACACACACACACACACACACACACACACACACACACACACACACACACCATCTATACTATGTGCTCTGGTGGCTTAGTGGCAAGAAGCTAAACTGCAATACCAAAGGTATGAGTGTCAAGGCCACCAGCTGTTCTGCAGGAGAAGGACGGGCAATCCCCTGTGCAGTCTGAAAACCTGCCAGAGGGTCAGCTATGGGTCGGTTCCAACTTGACAGTACACAACTATGTGTGTGTGTGTGTGTGTGTGTAGGTGTATATATTTGTGTGTATGTATATATATGTACGTGTATATATATGTATATATATTTCTGTATTTCTTTTTCTATACAAGATATTAAAATTCTTTGCAAAGAAAAATAAATCTCAGAGTAAAAAATGGGTAACATTTTCAGTCAGTTTCTCTAAATTTCTATTTTTTCATCAATAAAATGGAAAGAACAAAATTACTTAAACGACCTAGAAAAATCAAATGAGATAAAAATTAAGCTCGATTTCCCCCCTCGTCCTGTCTACTGTCTGGACAATTACTGTCCATCACTCTTGTCCTCTCTCAGGGACCCACTCTCCAACCAACAGCAATCCCGTGACTCTTAACCTTAAATTCTCAGTAATACAGTGTCTTCTTACTAATGTAATGTCTAAAGGACCTCATTAGTTAAGTGTAGGCTGCTCAACAAAGCTGCGTACCAAAAGGTTCCACCAAAAGCTTGAACCCACTACAAGTACTTAGGGATAAAAAACCCGGCAATCTGTTCCTATAAAGATTTCAAACCAAAACAAAACCCACTCTCCTCGAGTCAGTTCAGATTCACAGCAGTCTGCCATGAGATTTATGAAGTTGCAAATCTTTAAGAAAAAAGACTGCTCATCTTTCTCCCTTGGAGAATCCTTGATGGTTTCAAACTGCTGACATTTTGGTTAACACTATCCTGATACACGATACACCCTCAGGGCTGATACATTACACACTACACACCCAATGCCTCATTGCCATAAAGATTACAGTTCCAGAAACCCTACGGGGCAGTTCTGCTCTCCTTCATAGAGCCACTAACAGTTACAGTCAACTCAACAGTGTACACCAAGATGGATAATGAAGACTTAGATTAAGAAATGGTATAAACGTGGTTTCTCTCCTCTCCTCTGGCTTTCTCCAACTCCTGCCTCCAGTGTTATTTGATTTTTGAAAACAAAATCTCCAACAAAGAAATTCTGGAACACAAATGAAAGGAAGCCTGATTGTAAAATGTCAGAGAGTCAGGGAGCTTTGGTGGCCTAGTGGCAGGAAGCTACACTGCGATCCCAGAGGTGTGTGGTTCAAATCCACCAGATGGAGAAGGGACAATCTCCTCCTGTTCCAGTCAGATCCGATATGACAGTACACTTACAAAAATAATAAAAGAAAATTTAAAAAAATGTCAGGGAGTCTTGCTGATATTTG
Organism: Elephantulus edwardii; assembly: GCF_000299155.1. Taxonomy (NCBI): domain Eukaryota; kingdom Metazoa; phylum Chordata; class Mammalia; order Macroscelidea; family Macroscelididae; genus Elephantulus; species Elephantulus edwardii. The sequence continues at coordinate 3,273,200 of NW_006399864.1, forward strand.
GGAGCAAAAGAAGAGTCCCTTAAATTGTGCAATTTATGCAACTGTCAACCCTATGGTCACCTGAGATAAATGCTTCCTAACATAATATTCCCTCTGTCAGAAAGCTGAATCATTGATTAACCTTACGAGACAAATGAATGATGCCAAACTCTTCAACATCAAATTTCAATTACTAGGACTATTTTCAGAGTGCTTTTACAGCTTAGTTTCCGTTTTTAATTGTTGATGATTTAATTTGTTTCAATTATCTGGCTTGAACTATATCGTTAATAGTATAAAGCTCTGTAAATTGGAAAAAATCTTTTTACTTAGCACATAGGCAGCTAAATGTTTGGGTCATTTTTTTGTTGTTGTTAAAGAACTTTCCATTTTTCAATTCACATTCTGCGTAAGGAAAGATTTTTGTAAATAACCTGTAAATTTACTAAGTGAAAATTCCCCACAGTTATACACCTCATGACTTTTTGTATAGATGAACATATATTGCTTATTCCCAATTTTGTATTTGTAGTTTTGGACCATAATTTCACTTGTTGTTGTTATGTGCCGTCAAGTCACTTGTGACTCATAGTGAGCTTATATGTACAAGAGCCCTTAACCCTGCTCTATCCTGTGCCAACTTCATGGTCTCCAACAAACCTATCCCCACTACCCAATCATTAAATCAATCCATCTCAACAAGGGTCTTCCTCTCCTGCTCTGTCCCTCCATTCTCCCAAACATGATGTCCCTCTCCAAGGAACAGTCTCTCCTTGCAACATGCCCAAAGTACGTCAGACAAAGCTTCAGAATCCTTGACTCCAAGGAGCATTCTGGCTTCACCTTCTCCAGGACAAACCTATTTGTTCTCCTAGCAGTCCATGGTATATTCAACACTCTTCTCCAGGACCACAGCTCAAAGGCATTTATTCTCTTTTTATCATCCCTACTCACTGCCCAACTCTCTGATGCATAGCACGTAATTGCAAAGACTATAGCCTGGATTAGGGGCACCTTAGTCTCCAGCCTGATGTTGTTGCTCTTTAGTACTCTTGAGAGGCTCATCACAGCTGACTTTCCCAATGCAATTCATCTCCTGATTTCCCGGCTGTTGTTACCAAGAATGTTGACTGTGGAACCAAGTACATTAAAACTGTTAACTATCTCAATCTCTTC
>NW_006399864.1:3279985-3281154 GCF_000299155.1 Elephantulus edwardii
ATAGAGCAGGGTTTAGGGCTGTTGTGCATAGGGTCGCTATGAGTCGGAAACGACTCGACGGCACATAACAACAACAACAATAATAATAAACAAAATAAAGGTGGGACAGGTAGCAGATTCTCAAAGAGTGAGAAGAATTTGGAGCCTTTCCCAAGTGATTCTAAAGACTGTTCAAAGTCTCCTCATCCCTAATCCTTGTAAAAACAGTTCAGGAATCATTGTTTTAAATTCTAGTTAGGATCCTTCAGTTAACATCATTCAACGGCAGCTCATAAGAATATTTCAAGATTAATCTGCGGCCCTAGGGCCTGTCTTTCATTGTTTTTGTTCAGACATTCCTCCAGGTCATATAGCCCTGGTGTACAAGTTGCTCTACCACGTTCACTTGTGGTTGCTGTGAGGCTGAACACTGTAACACTGATGTGTCAAATGCGTTAATGGTTGGCTACCCAATGCAGACAGAGAGTGGGGTGGAGCTCCCCGATTAAAACAAGCTTGGAAGGAGGAGTGGCATCCACTTCCGTAATATCTTTCTTCCGGAAACCCTATGAACCTGGAGAGAGGATGAAAGGCACCCAAGTGTTGAGGACTCTGTTTCATAGGGTCACTATGAGTAGCCTGCGACTCAACGGCACTTAACAACAACAACAGTAATAATCAAATATTTAGGGATTAAAGTGGAAAACACTTTTCAAAGTCTATTCATTTTGAAGACCATGAGGAAGAGGACAAGAGTTTGGCAGGAGTTATCTGAGAATTTTAATGTTTCCTTGATTCACATAGTTCATCTATGTTGCTAGGGCCAGGCACATCATTTTATAACACACTGTGAGTCTTATCCAATTCAACTAAACATATCATTGACAAGGGTAATATCTTCTGGGAAAGTGACTGCCAGGAGTAATAAAAGTGAAATGTTACCATGATATGTTTTTCAATAAGTTGGTTTTTTTAAAACTTTAATTGTGATTTTAACTATCATGAAATTTTTGTAAGTATTTGTTGTGAGATAAAACCATGGGATTGTTACAAGACAGCTCAAATTTTAAATCTAATTTTGGCCCACAAGTTAAGACTAGTATTATTTTTAATTCATATTTTACATAGGCTCTCTTCATTCTTTTATTATTAGGCAAGGGTTTTGAAGAAAAAAATATATATATATAAAT
>NW_006399864.1:3281254-3294806 GCF_000299155.1 Elephantulus edwardii
TACAGCCCAGTGTCCCAGATAATCTGTTTTGCATGCAGATTTAAAATGTATGGAGATAGAATACATCCCTGGCAGGCACACTTCACTATTTTGAACCATGTGGTATCTCCTTGTTCTATTCTGACGACTGCCTCTTGGTCTAAGTATGGGTTTCGCATAAGCACAATCAAATGTTCTGGGATTCCCATTCTTCTCAGAGTCAGCCATAGCTTGTTGTGATCCACACAGCCTTTGCATAGTCAATGAAGCACAGACATTCTTCTGAGATTCTTTGCTTTCTGCCAACATTCATCTAACATTAGTTATAATATCCCTAGTACCATGACCTCTTCTAAACTCAACCTGCATATCTGGCAGTTCTCTGTTGATTTGTTGCTTGAGTCATTTTCGGATAATTTTCAGCAGAATCTTGCTTGCATGTGATAGTAATGATATTGTTCAATAGTTTCTGCACTCTCTCAGGTCACCTTTCTTTGGAATGGGAACAAATATCGATCTCTTCTAGTCAGTTGGCCAGCTGGCTGTCCTCCAGATTTCTTGGCACAACTTAGTGAGCACATGCACTAGGAGCGAAAAATTAAGTTTCCATTATTCCAGTTGTTAAGTTGTTATATACAGTCAAGTGAGAACTGACTTATAGTCAGAACTGATTCTCCAGCAAGTTTTCATAGGTAGTAAATCATCCAAGAAGAGACTGACCATCTTTATCCCACAGAGCAACTAGTCGACTTGAATTGTGTCCCTTTGGGTAGACCGAGCACCTCCTTAACACTAACCCTCCAGAGTTCCCTTATACTTCATTACTCCAACACAGTTCTCAGAGAACTCTAGTGGCCTAGTGATAAGAAGTTGAATTGCATTCCCAAAGGCACACGGTTTGAATCCACCAGCTACTCTGGGGGAGAAAGATGGGCAATCTCCTTCCATGCAATTAACTGCCTCTGAAAACATGTTGAAAGGTCAGCTATGAGTTGGGTCCAACTTGATGGTACACAACAACAGCCAAGGTCTCAAAACTACACACACACACACACACACACACACACACACACACTCCTTAAGATCACATAACCTCGAAAAATGACCCGATATTTTCTTTTACTTAATATTGCGCCTTATGCATTATTTAAATGTAGAGAGATATTTCAAGTTCCAGACAAATAAGGACAGGACCGTATATATGGTATAGTCACCTGTCCTCTTTCCTTACCCCCTCTACGAATTGTTATTGTTTGGTGTCCTGAAGTTGAGTAAAACTCATAGTGACCATGTGAATGACATATCTAAATTGTGACCTCTCTTGTGCCTTCCTTAACATACTTGAGCCCATTGCTGCAATTATTGTATCAATCTATTTGGTTGAAAGTCCTCCTTTCTTTCACTGACTCTTAACTTTTCCAAGCGTGGTGGTGTCCTTCTCCAAGGAAGTCTCTCCTAGCATCATGCCCCAAGTATGTGAGACAAAGCTTTATTATCTTTGCCTCCAAAGAACACTTTGGCTGTACCATCTCCAAGACGTTTGTTATTTTGGTAGTCCTTGTAATATTCAGTACTTTTCTCCAACACCGGACCTCAAAGGCATCAATTTTTCATCTGTTTTCCTTATTAATTGTCCATGTTTGAGATGCATAGCAACTGATTGAAAAGACTATGGCCTGAATCGGGTGCTCCTTAGTCCTCAAACTAACATCATTGCTCCTAGATAATTTAGAGAGTTCCTTGACTGAATGTTTTCCCAGTGCAAAATATCTCCTGATTTCCTAGCTGCAGGTATTGATTGTGGATCCAAATAAGATAAAGTTGTTGACAACTTCAAACTTTTGTCCATTTTTTTCTGATATTGCCTGTCAGTCCAGTGGTGGGAATTTTTGTTTTCTTGATTTTTAGATGCAATCCATATTGAATGCTGTATTATTTGATCTTCTGCAGCAAGTGCTTCAAATCTTCCTCACTTTCAGCAAGCAAGGTTGTGTCTTCTGCATAACAAAGGTTTTTTAGTCTTCCTCTGATCTTGATGGCATATTTTTCTTCATAGAGTTCAGCTTCTCAAATAATTTGCTCAGCATACAGATTGAATAGTGGATACAACTTTGATACACACCTTTCTTAATTTTAAACCATGTAGTGTTCTTTTTCTGTGTTTGCACCACAACCCCTTAATCTAGGTATGGGTTTCACATGAACATGATTAAATGCACTAGGATTCTCATTCTTCTCAATGTTAGTCATAATTTGGTATTATCCACACAGTCAATGCCTTTGCATAGTCAATAAAGCACAAATAGACATTCTGGTGTTTGCTGCTTTCAGCCAGGATCTATCTGACATCAATAATGATATCCCTGATGCTATGGCCTCTTCTAAATCCAGTTTGACCTTCTGGCATTCCTCTGCATATGTACTGTTCTATTAATTTCTAAATTATATTCAGTAGTATTTTGCTCACTTGTAATATTAGTGGTATTGCTTGGTAATTTCACACTCTGTTGAATCACATTTCCTGGGAATGGAAACAACATGGATACATTCTACCCAGGAGGTCAGACAACTATTCTCCAAATTTCCAGGCATAGACTAGATATCTAGGGCTACATCTGCCATTTGTAAAATTACAATTGGTATTCCATCAATTCTTGAGACCTTATTTTTTTTTTCCAATGCCCTCATTGAAGCTTCAACTTCTTCCTTCATTACCACTGGTTCTTGATCATATGGTACTCAATGAAATATTTCAATGTCAGCCAATTCTTTTTGTTACAATTTTTCTATGCATTTGATCTTCTTTTTCTTTTTCTTTTTATTGGAGAATAAAAAGGGAAGAACTCGCTTGGCATTTTTCACGGTAGTTGTTGCTGTTATGTGCCATCGAGTCATTTGCAACTCATAGCGACCCTACGTTCAAGAGCCCTAAACGCCGTTCTATCCGGTGCCAACCTCGCTGTCTCAAACACATTCATTCCCACCACTCCACTAACAGAATCAATCCATATAAGAGAAGTAAAAAACAAATGTAAGCTTCAAGTGCCCATAATGAGAAATGCTGTGGGCAAATACATGAATGATTCAAGAAACATCAAACCCATGAATTGAAAGAAGAGTAAAAGATTATACAATTAGAAATGTATTACTGTCAGAACATTTTTTGTAGTATTCTCTTCAATTTAATGAAATTTAATTAAATTCCTAATTCACAAGCTTCGAACTATGGTTTTAACAAACAGTATTGAATGTCCTATGGACTGCCAAAGGTCTTGGGAGAAGTGCACCCAGGGTTGCTCCTTAAAATCAAGGTTAATGAAAGGCAAAGTTGATGAAACTTCTAGTCCTTGGAAAAAGACATCATGTGAAATAAATAGAGAGTCAGTGAAGGGGAAGAAGACCCTCAGGGAGATGGACTGACACAGTGATTACAATGGAGTTGACCATGGAAGAGATTACAATGATAGCACAGGATAGGGCAAGGTTTCTGTCTACTGTTTATACAGTTGCTGTGAGTGAAAGTCGACTCACTGATTGTCTCACAACAATGTGACCCCAAAAGCACTTCGCATTACCCTAGGTGTGCAGGAAACTGGGATATATAAGTACAAGCTCTTTCCCATCAAGAAGCTCTATGTTGGATAGGTTTACAACTAGAACATTATAGTCCACAATACAGGATATAGCAAAGAAGGGGGGGGGGAATTAGAGACAATGGAGGAAATGAAAGTATTTCAACTGAGCCTCTAATCATGGGCAGAAACAGAGTAAGAAAAGGAGGAAGCAATCCAATTCAAGAACAAGGAGGAAGGATAAACAGGAGATGATCGGGCATGCTCTAATAAAGGAAGTAGGCTGGTATTAAAATGGAGCTATGCTTGAGATTATTTAATGAGGTTAGTCTGAGCTAGATTCAGAGTTATAGTCTTGATAACCCTAATTTCTTCCCAGTTCCCTAGTTCTGTCTCTTGTCACTTGACATATTCTCAATCATAAACATGGCTGAAAACGACAGCATATGTGAGTCTCCAGTATATAATTCTAGCAAAGTCTCTCTGACTCCCATTACTTTCTCTCTAAATCATTCTGTATATTGTTAATAAGGGACCTCTCTAACATACAGATATGTTAGCCAAACAGTTTCTTAAGCCTCGAGTTTCAATTCCTTGGCATAACAAATTGGGTCTTGACTGTTTCTTACCTTTTCAGCTTCACCTCTTCTGGCTTTTTCAATGTACACTTTATGCTCCAGGAACCCTGAAATATTTGTAGTTCTCTGAGCATACCACTCCCTCTCAGCTGGAACACTCTTCACCTGGCAAATGCCTAATTACATTTCCATTCTCAGATCTTATGTGCTCTCCTACAGTTCCAACCCAGCCTCCCCTGAATTTCTCGGGCAGATTTATGTAGTTGACTATCTAGCTGTAACCATGTGCTGGATGATCAACCTTTGTTTCCATAGTACTTTGTACATACTTCTAGTTTAATAATTCTCATGCATCTTTTTTGTTTGACTTTCTACTCTCTGACACTAACACTCTTAAGAATGAGACCCTGTATTCCTAGTACCTCAGAAGTGCCCTTGGCATATGGTCCAAACTTATCCTGTACTCCTAGTACCTCAGAAGTGTCCTTGGCAATATGGTCCCAAACCCCACAGGTGAAGGACTATCTGACCCCACTCAGAGGCAGAGAGACATGAATCTAGGAAAGGAAAATAGCATTAGTAGATACTTAACAAAGAGAATATAGCCATTTGAGTGGCCCTCTGTGACTAATTTTCTTTCCTAAAGCAGCTTATACACATCATCTTATTTCAGAAAGGAATATGTTCCATCTCCACTAATGGGCTTTCAGGAGAGCACTGGTGGCCTAGATTGAAGCTTCATTACAATCCTGAAGGCACGCAGTTCAAATCCACCAGCTGCTATGTGGGAGAGGGATGGGCAATCTCCTCCTGTATGATTAACTGCCTCTGAAAACCCACTAGAGAGTCAGCCATCGGTCAGTTCTGACTCAACAGTACACAACAACAACAGAAAGAGTAGGCTTTCAAAAGCCTCTATGATCTGACCCTTATTATTTTTCTGATTTTGTTAATTCATTCTTCCTTTCACTCAATAAGTATTTGTTGAGCACATTTTCAAGTCTATGGTGTTCCCAAGAACTAATGATAGTTACTACCTTTGTGTAACTTCCAGCATAACAGGAAATATAGACATTACACAATTGAATGGATAAAGTCCATAGTACACATAACAAAAAAGGTATGATTTCTGCAGTTACATTGGGATTGCAAGCTCCCCATACTGTAAGCATTCCCCAGGTCAATAAGAAAATCAAGAAGACCTACAAACCAACAGCCAAGGATCCTTGATAAAAGGGTAAGACTGTGGAAAACCCCATGTATCATCTAACTGTGTCTGAACCTGGTTCTAGGACACTAAGAAACCACTGAAGGCTTTTAAGAAGCCCAGTGACAGAGGAGATTTTTATTTATTTATTTTTTTTTGGGTCTGGAGAGCTTTATCATTAAAATTGCATGATGGAATCAACCCAGAACATGGGAGACAGGATTGAAGGTCAAGATTCAAGAAAGGTTTAAATTAGGAAATGTATAGATAAGAAAAGATGTGGAGGTAAAATCAATAGAATTTAGCAACTGATTTGGGAGGTGAAGAAGTCATTTCTAACAGAGGCCCCAGATTCTTACATAGGATAACTGAGCAGGTGATGATCTGATCAAAAGTGGCAAACAGTGAAAGATAAGACAGGGCTGACCTATAACTGTTGCTTTCTTATACATTTAAGTGATGCCCAAGTCTCACACACATATCAAGCTCATTCATATTGAATCTTTGCTCAAGCAATTCTTTCCCACATGCAATGCCTGACTTCCTCACTCTTGGCATTCCTTACCTCTTTCAGATCTTTCCACTGCAATCTGGTATATTGTTCAGGCTGTGGTTAGATCAAGAAGCACCATACACTGAACAAATACTGAAAGACAGACGAACTCTAGGGTCATAAAGACTTAAGTTAAAATCCCAGTTCTCCTTATTATCTCAATACTTTTGGATACATTATATTAATTTTTGATATTTCCATTTGGATCTCTATATAAGAGGATTCAAATAATACCCAATCTAGGGTTGCTGTGAGAAAATACTTGTATATAGTAATCACTCAGTAGTGTTTACATGTTGCCTCACTTCCAGTCTCATCATAGCCTTTCTGTAATACAGGTGAAAAGGCTAATATACTTGTTTTACTGAACTGTCGCAAAGTCTTCATAACAAATCTCCCTGCATCTCAACTGCTCTGTCCCAAATTATTATCTAGAATGCTACCAAAGCAATCTTCTAATGAGCCCTTCAACATCTCTATTCCTACAGGTTAAAATACAAAGTCATTACCGTAGCATACCATTGTTAGTTGTTAATTCTGGATCATGGGAACCCCTTGGGTGTGAGAGTTATGTACCATAGGATTCTTAATTAAGGCTGGGCTCTTTCTGAAAGAGAGGCATCTCTAGATGAGTTTGAACCACCAGCCTTCCAGACTATAATAGCAGGCTTTTTTTAAGCAATTGTTTGTGATACTCAAGGGCCTTGTCATGACATAGTAAGACAATCACTATAGACTTGCTGCTTACTTTCCTAAATGCATCTTCTAACTGCCAGCCAATAAATATATTATAATGGAATACCAGATTCAATTCTACCAGTGGTTTCTGTTACAAACTGGCTTCAATCTACCAGAATCCTTTATAAACACTCCCCTAAGCCTTATTTGTTGTGTGACTCCCCATCCACCCTTTCATACATCCCCCCGCAGGACACACTTGCCTGAATTTCGCTGAGGGAGTTTTGAATTTCTCCCTTCCCTCCATGTCCTTTGTTCTTTGACCTTCACAGCACACCATATTGCTGTACTAGTTAAAAGGTGAATTTAAGCAGTAGAAACACATTCCATTGATTTTTGTGTCCCTTAAGTCTTGTACAGCACTGCTGTTATGTACTGCTGAGTTGACCATGACTCACTGCAACCATATGAACAAGCCAAAACCCTTGGTATCTTCACTATCTCTACCATGATCAAGTTCAATGTTGCAGTGATTATGTCAATCCTTTTTGTTGACAGTCTTGAGGCATGTTAATAAATCACTGAACTGACAAATACTTGATATTAAAGACAAGATAGAAGAGTCAAATACTACTCTACTTATGTCTTTTTTTTCAGGAGACTCAAAATAGTAGAATTCATGAAAGCTATGTTGACTTTGGAATAGACCATGCATTACTCATGTACAAGTTCAATGGAGGTGAAAGAAAATTAAGACAAGTCCATAAGAAGCAAAATATGATCTTGTATATATCCCACCTGGATTTAAAAATCATCTTAATAATAAGTTTGAAGCATTGAACACCAATGTTCTAAGACCAGATGAATTGTGGGAGGGCATCAAGACTATCATACTTAAAGAGAGCAAAAGATCATCACAAAGACAGAGGTGAAAGAAAAATCCAAAATGGGTGTCAAAAGAAACCCTGATGACTTCCCTAGGGCATTGAGAACCCAAAACAAAGGGAAGAGACGTTGATGTCAAAGAGCTGAATAGAAGATTTCAAAGGGAAGCTCAAGAAGACAAAGAAAGCAAACTATTATAATGGGCTGGGCAGTGACCTAGAATTAGAGAATTAATAGGAAAGAACTCAGTCAGCATTTCCCAATCTCAAAGAACTTAAAAAAAAAAAAAAAAGTCAAGCCTCAAGTTGCAATATTTGGAGATGCTAAGGGCAAAATCTTGAACTCAGAATCACTGTACAAAATATAATTGGCTAACACTCAAATAATTCAAGAAATACCATATGATTGCTAGGAGAACAAACAGGTTTGTCCCAGGGTGAAACCGGACTGCTCCTTGGAGTCAAGGATTCTGAAGCTTCCTCTGACATACTTTGGGCATGTTGCAAGGAGCGAGCGACTGCTCCTTGGAGAGTGATATCATGTTTGGGAGAGTGGAGGGGTGGCGAAGGAGAGGAAGATCCTCAATGAGATCGATCGATTCTGTGATTGGCGTGGTGGGAGTGAGTTGTCGGAAACAGCGAGGGTGGCACAGGACAGAGCAATGTTTAGGGCTCTTGTACAAAGGTCGCTATGAGTCACAAGTGACTCAATGGCACATAACAACAACAACTACCATATGATTATGAGCCAAATGGTAACGAAGGAAGGAAGGTGAAGCTGCATTGAAGGCACTGGCAAAAATAAAGCCCCAGGAAACCACGGAATACCAGCTGACATGTTTCAACTAACAGATGCTGCCCTGGATATGCCCACCAGCCTATGGCAGGAAATTTGAAGGAGAGCTAGCTGCCTGCCTGCCTGCCTGCCTGCCTTCCTGCCTGCCTGCCTGCCTGCCTGCCTGGAAGAGTTCCATTTTCATTCACACTCTCAAGAAAGGTGATCCAATACAAAATACAAATTATGAGGTGGATTGATTCAGTGACTGGGGTAATCGGGGTGGGTGTGTCAGAGGCAATGCGATTGGCACAGGATAGAGCACGGTTTAGGGCTGTTGTACATAGGGTCGCTATGAGTCACAAACGACTCGACGGCACACAACAACATCCTACCTAAGCAAAATATTGAAGATTATTTTTAAATGGCTAGAACAGTACATATAGAGAACTAGAAGTTCAAGCTGGATTTAGAAGAGGCTACGGCTCCAGGGATATCATTGCTGACACATGATGGATGCTGGCTGAAAGCATGGAATACTAGAAAAATGTCCACTTATACTTTTTTGGACTATGCAAAGGCATTTTTACTGTGTGGATCATAACAAATTAAAGCTAACATTGAAAACACAATGGGAATCCTAGAACACTTAATCGTGTTCATGTGAAACCTATACCTAGATTAAGGGGTTGTCATGCAAACAGAGCAAGGAAGTACTACATGGTTTAAAATTAAGAAAGGCATGCATCAAGGTGCATCCTCTCTCTATTCCTATTGACCTGGACATAACTGTGTAGTAGCTACAAGTAAGTAAAATATCCCAGGCTTCTCTATCTTGTTCCCCTGTTGTTTGAGTCTCTTGGGATTTATGACGATGGGTGAGCTCAGCATATTTTCTGCAGGCAGCAGCTTTTACTGTGGAAAATCACAGTGACTTTAGAAGAGAAGTCATACAACTGAGAGAGTGAGAGGGAGCAGAGGTGTGGCAAAGGCAGAGGGCCTAAAAGTTTTTAAGGATGATTTTCAAAGTCAAGGAACTTCAGCCTCACCAACAGGTAGGACCATCACGCTGCCACGTTCCTTCCGGCAGTCTCAATCCATGGCTGCTGTTTCATGGCAAACACTTGAAAGATTATTCCTCCAAATGAATTGGGTAAAGGTGACAGTTGTAGAGGAGAATGGAATAAGTAGGACATTTATATAATTTTTCCCTATGCCAGGAAAGACAGGCATAGGTTCTGATTCAGGGTGAATTTGCAGAGCCAATATAGAATGAGGTATCACAAGAAGGATGGGCAATCTCCTGTGCAATTTACTGCCTCTGAAAACCCACTGGAGGATCAAATATGTGTCAGTTATGACTCAACAACACAGAGCAACAATACCAAGGGATCTCTGGTGATGTCGTCCATACTGAGTTGTGCTAATCCAGACGTGCGCCTCTCCTAGATGATTTAGGGATAAACACACAGCAAAAGCAACTTTCAGGAAAGACTCTTATGCCAAGTCTTGAAGTCTTATAGACCACAAGATAAAAAGAGTAAGAGTAGAGAAAGGAGAGGAAAAACCAGGATAAAGTAGAGTTCTAAAAATCAAAAGAAAAGACAATCTAAATAGTGACCAGTAGAAAGACATTATAAACTGGGAAAAAAATCCTAAAAAAGAAATTGTTAAATTTTGAGAGTGCAATTTCCTACAATAATTGAGGAAATAAATTTAATTCCATGGAATTAGCAAATGAGTGGCTCGGGGGGGGCGGGCACTGAAACACCTAAATAAGATATGACTAGGTAACTGTTTCAGCAGACTCGATTGTGAGAGAGATATATTAGCACCCAAAAGAAAGTAGGTATGCTTGTGTTATTTTGCTTTACACACTGAGCTAGAAGAAATATGAGTAAGTTCACATACTGATTGGAAAGAGCTAAAGGAGTGGGAGGAATTATCTATAATTCTTATACTAGAAAGACTCTCGATTAATGGAACATGAGCCCAGGCAGCAGGAAGGAATACAATGAGGAAGGCAAATCAATCAGCCTTAATGAGAAAGGGGGAGAGGGGGCATCTTTTCATCCTGGTCAGCAGAGACTGTGTCCAGTTCATTTACTAATTCATCACACCTAGCACAGTGTCTGGCACCTAAAAGTGTCCCATAAATTAATAAATCAGATAAACGAACAAGATGGTCAAATAAAAAGTGAGTGACTGAATAAATGTGATATAAAGAAAAAGAGCTGAAGAAGATGATGAGTCGTAGTTCCATTTGAGGTGGTGAGAGAGGAAGTGTAAAGTCTTATAAATTTATCTCTGTTTTCTCAGCAAAGTGAAATGAAAAGTCATTGATTGGGAATGAGAAAGGCCATTATCAAGAGAAGAGGATGTAGATTTCAGGGAAGGGGCATGGCAGCTTATTGTGGAGAATGGGAGAGATATAAGACATGTAGAAAAAAAAAATAACAGCGTGAGGTCCCATCCATTTGTACACAAAATTGATCTGGTATGGTGGTAAATTACGGGTAATCTGAATTTCTTGGCAACATCTAAATAATTTGCAGTGAGTCTGTCCTCGAACTCATGCCAGGTAAATATGTTACTCAAGCAAAGTAATAAAATCAATCATTTTGGGTGGACAATCAAAGGTACGACTCCTGGAGTGCTTTACAGGCGTGCAGCATTTAGATGAGCTATGTTCATTGAGTAAAAGCCGCTAGAATTGCCCTCAAAGCTGTTCCCTTTACTACAGCAGTGAACGAAGCCACCCCCAACCAGTGTGACTTCCCACTTAGCACTTAATTCCCCTTCACTGAGGCAACAATAATGGGTCACACTGAATAGCATTTGATACACGGCCACAAGGCAGGAATGTCTACATTTGGCAAAAGGCTCCATCTGAAGTCCAAATCAATACAAGTCAGGTGGCACAGTAAATCCTTTGCTCAAAAGCACTTGAGTAGGATTGGATCATGTGCAGTAATTCCTTCAATCGTGAGGCAAGTCTCTTCTTTATTAGTATCCTCAGGAGACCTGCCGTAGGTTAACAGTCTGGTGTTGTTCACCTCAAATATCTCAGCTCAATGTACTTTAACTCCAAAGGAAAACCTTACAGGAGACACACGTGAAAGCACTTGACCTCCTGACAAAAGCAAGACACCTCGTATTGACCAGAGTCCTTTACTTTGCTACTGACTTTGCCTTAAGGGAAGAGGGTATCCTCAGGTTCAAGTACTGTTACCCAGGATCAAGAGCGCTTGGCCCTTTTTCATTCTTTGGAATGCAAGTTGATCGCTTTCTGTGCCTCATCAAGCACCTTGAGACTGTGAAAGGTAAAAGCCAGAGAGACACCATATAATAACACTCTATCAGAACGCGGCTCTTCACACTGCTTAACACAGAATGTTTGTTTATTCCTCAGGGTTGCACTCCCAGCTTGGGGAGACTGTGCCAGCCACTCACACTCTAATGCAGACCCCAAATTGAGGCAGGTGGAAGAATGGCTGTGATTGACCATAGCTTTTAAGCTAATGAGGCTCTGCTGCTGGCTTCTCCTTACCTCCACCCACTTACTCAGAACAATTAGTCGGGAGAGGCTTATTGTCTTAAATATACTTTAAAGTAGACACATATCAGTGCAAATACCTCAATTAGAGAAAGCAGTCTTCAGTTTATTAAGGCCGTTTAAAGACTGAAATAGTAGAGGAAAACCTTTATACTTATTGTACCCTGCAAGCACACTAGCACCACGATTAAGCACTCTTGCTGGTAACACCAAGGTCATTGGTTAAAACTCCATGAAATTTCTGCAGGAGAAAAGATGTGGAATTTTGGTTCAGTAAAGATTACAGCACAGAAAACTATTATAGGACAGTTCTCTGTCACATGGGGTCACCACAAATTGAAGCTGACTCGATGGGACACAGTGAGAGGCAAAAGACAAGAATGTCTTGGCAGTGACATAAACAATTAGCTTTTCAAATAATGTTTAAGGGTCCTTGATAGCATTTAGGATGGTGGTGGTGGTTGTCAGATGCCACCGAGTTAAGAACAACCCTCAGGGGCCCGGTGAACAACAAATCTGAACCCTGTCCTAAGCTGTGCCATCCTCACACTTTCTGATGCAGTAGAGCCTATTTAAGGAAGCTACACTAATTTTTGCAAATTGATACCATATCATGAGCATGTTGTCAAATAAGGCTGTTATCTTTGAAAGAGTTGCAGAGCCAATCTATTGTATTTCGCGTTCTACTTACTTGATAAATTCACCTTCTACTTCAGCCCCATTGAACTGAAATAACCCCAATTATTAAGCGTAGAGAGTCAAGTTGTTTAGCAACACCTAAGAATATAAAGCATCAGTGCTCAAAAGCACCAACACTTTATCATAATGACAACTCGAATATAATAGTTAGCAAGACAAAAATTCACAAAATCATATTTCCCTAAGGAGAAATAGAAATGTCTGTGTTTAGAAATAAAATATCCTGGTTAACTATTATATAGTAGTGCTAAGGAAACTGGTAAGCACTGGAACTTTTGTAAAGAAAAATTCCATCCTTCTTATCTAACTATCCAATATTTTATACACAGAGTGCTCCTTAGATAGGAAGACAGGGAGACTTCACCTCACATACTTCTTTGGGCATGTCGCCAGGAAGGGCCAGTCCTTTGAAAGAGATACCATCGTGGGGAAGATATCTTGGTAAACGAAGGAGAGGGAAACTCTCAGTGAGACGGATTGACACAGTGACTGGAAATGGGCTTAAACAGAGCACAGACAGTAATGATGGCAAGAGGTAAGAGCGTTTCATTCTGTTGCGGACTTGGTAGCATCTACCAACAGCAGCGCTTTTAGTCATCCTTAAGATTTCAATCTATTATGCCTTGGTGATATGTTGCCAATTTGTTATGCACTTTCATCTCATCCCAAAACACTGTACTGAACTCTCTCTAATACTCAATTTCTAAAGGTGAGGCAGAATGAGATACTAATTTTTACTCCAGTAACAGTGACAACGTTTAAAAGGATGTAATAAATATTGGAAAGGATGCGGCGAGATAGGAACGCTTATATGTTGCTGGTGGGATTGTACAACGGTACAACCACTCTGAAAGACAGTTTGGCATTTCCTCAAAGAGTTCAACATAGAAATTCCATATGACCAAGCTATTCCGCTGCTTGGAATATGTTGCTGTTATGCGCCATCAAGTCATTTGCGACTCATAGCGACCCTATGTACAACAACCTTAAACCCTGCTCTATCCTGTGCCAATCACATTGCCTCTGACACATCCATCCCGATTACCCCAGTCACTGAATCAATCCACCTCA
>NW_006399864.1:3298163-3304275 GCF_000299155.1 Elephantulus edwardii
TAGTTTGCAATATTTTTATAGTAATTTTTTAAAAAATTTATACTGGTTTACCGGCAAAGTTTGTATGCATTGTTTTTCACACCAGATCTTTCCCCTTTCCTATTCACCCCTCCTCCCACCCATCAAATTCTGAGACCCTATGATTAAGCATCTCCCCCGCCCAGGATCCTCATACTCATTTTACAATTATGGTTTTATACAATATGTGTCTTTATGAGACTGAGTTAGTTCACTTAGCATAATGCTCTCCAGTCCCTCTCATGTTATGTAGTAATTTACAAAATCATTGCTGCTCCATGCTGCATAGTATTCCATCACACAAATGTACCATAATTTCTCATTCAATTGTGGTTGGGTATCTGGGCTGTTTCTATGTTCTTGTGATGATGAATAACGTTCCTGTGAACACTGGTATATAAGTCTCTGTGCCTCAGTTCTCATTTTTCCCAAGTATATTACAAACAGTGGAATAGCTGAGTCATTTAGAATTTCTAAGTTCAGCTTTTTGAAGAAATGCCAAACTGCCTTCCAGAGTTGGTTGTACATTTTACAATCCCACCAACAATGCAATGCAATTGTCTGTTTTATTCATCAACTTCTAGAAGTCACCAACCTATAGCCTCAGACCCAGTTCAACTGCACTGCTGCATCTTTTCTTTAGTAAATGTAAGTTTATTGGAACATAACTGTGCCCATTCATTTACTTCATACTTCAGCAACAATGGTGAAGAATTGAGACAGGCACTTGTTGCTGGCCCGGCTGGAATATGTACTATGTGTAAAACACCAAGCAAACAAACAGAAAAAACAATATTCCTGACCACTAAACTGTTGTATTGTAACTTCCCCCCCCCTGCAAATTTATTTACAAAATTCAAATATATTGTTTTCAAGGACAAATTCTTTCCATTTCCTTCACTGTCCCCACCCATCAGATTGTACAACCCCATGATTTATCCTCCCCTCCCCCTGCATATCCTCATCCCTCTGCTTCCACCCTCTCCCACCCCTCTTGGATCCTTATACTCATTCTACAATAATTATTTTATACAATATTTATCCTTGTGGACTGAGTTAGTTCACTCAGCATAATGCTCTCCAGTCCCTCCCCAGTTAGGTTATAATTTACAAAATCATTGTTTCTGTGTGCTTTATAGTATTCCACTGTGTAAATGCACCATAATTTCTCAATCTATTCATTTGTGGTTGGACATCTGGGCTGTGTCCATGTTCTTGCAATGGTGAATAATGAGCTATGAACATTGGTGTACAAATCTCAGTTTGTGCCTCAGTTATGCCTCAGTTCTCGTATCTTCTTCAGATTGTGCAACCAGAAATTTACAATCTGAAGAGGATAAAATTGATGCATGGTACCTTCTAAAGATTAAATCCATATGTGCATCAAAAACTCTTTCCATAGCGTGAAAATAAAACCTACAGACTGGGAACAAACATTTGGTAATACCATCTTAGACAAGAGTCATATAACAAAGTTTACAGAATACTCCTGGGCCTTTACAAGAAAAAGACTGATAATCCAATTATAAAACAGGCAAAAGACATTGAAAGAATTTCGCAGACAAAGATATCCGAATGGCAAACGGACACTTGAAGAAATGGTCCAAATCACTGGCAATAAGAGAGATGCAAATCAAACCCACAACAAGATATCATCTCACTCCAGTAACAGGGGCAAAGTTTAACAGGGCATCAAGTAATAAATTTTGGAGAGAATGTGGAGAGAAAGGAACTCTTATACATTGTACTCTTATACATCTGGAAGTCAGTTTGGCACTTCCTTAAAAAGCTGAACATAGTAATTCCATATGACCCAGCTATTCCACTAATTGAAATATACCCTGTTTTGTAACTTTATTGTGAAAATAGTATAAATTTTCTTCAAGTTTAATTGTGAAAATCTTGTGTATTTAACAGAGATACTGATTCCTAACAGAAATGAAAAAAATAAATGTTTGGACTTTAAAAAAATTACCACTGGAAAGGAACTCTGGTAGCCTACTGGCAAGAAGCTGTGCTGAAATCCCGAAGGGTCATGGTTCAAATCTACCAGATGCTCCATTGGAGAAGGAAGGGCAATCTCCTCCTGTGCCAGTCGGATCCAATTCGATGGCACACAACAACAGCAAAATAAATAATGATACTATTCAAAATTACCACTGGAAAATTTAAATGTCATCCTGCAGCTTAAATTAGGACCTAGTGCCATCACCTACCTTTATCTTGACTTTGCATTCTCCAAAGAAAATGTCTTGTTCATTATATGGGAGAATCCTTGAGTTCAGCAAGCTCTAAAAATAAAAATGTATATTTCAGATGCAGAGTGACATGCAGAAAAAGAATTTTCTAGGGTTTCGTGAGTGACAGAGAAGTCACAAATCATTGGCTGTGACAACAGAAAAGAGATGTTTGTCGGAAGTGATATTTCTGTCTTTTAGAGTCCGATCCTATCTTGCTTTGGACTATATTAATATAGTGTCAATCAGAATCCAGTAATGGGAAATGAACTCAGCATAAATCATATAGAGTAGGCATTTCCCAATCCTTTTTACATTTTTAAGTCCTTCATATTAACTTCTCCAACAAGTCTTTATTTCTATGGAGTCACAGACTATTCCCTGGAAATTTTTCTTCTTTAATTTCAATCTTATCTACCATATTGAGAAAAGATTTTAGTTTGTTCCACTTCAAGCATTTTTTTTAATACACACCAAGCACTGTTTTAGGGGCTGAAAACAAAAACTCTGTCATAAACATTCCTCCACCAAGGTTTCACATAACAGAGAAGAAAGCAGATGCAAAATAATAAATCACGTCTTTAACTAGAGCTTGAAGTGTCAAAGAGCCACATGGTACTCCATGGAGGAAGTAGAATGTAAATAGTGTTGGTGGCTCATTCATCGATTCCCTGAATATTTATTACACCTTGCAGCTGTCAGACTCTCACCTAAATATTGCTCCTTCATAGGGTAGAACCGGATCCTCAAGAAGTTATCTTTCTGGAGAGAAAGGAAAGAGAATTAACAGGTAAACAAAGGAAGACACAGGGTCTTTTCAGATTGTGAGATAAATAGAGATGTGAGAGAAAGTAACCTGGAGATATATTAATACTCTGCTCTTTCTCTATAAATAATTCATTCTCTGCATCTCTTTTCTCCTCATCTATAAAATCCAAAGAATACTTATCTCATAAATTCTTTAACTACTAATTCAATAAAGTCCCTGATGCCGTGTTTGAAATATATTAAGTTGTTGGGAAATGTTGGGGAGGAAAGGAAAGCCTCTGGCCAAGACAGACCACCTAGCTCCGGATGAGTGCAAGCCTCCCAACGGCCTTTAATACCAAGTAGAGAAAGCTCTCCTGTGTTTGGCTTGAGAAAGCTCACCACCTGGGAAGTTGGCTGCCACCCCTGTTTTGCTGGGACTAGTCCACACGAGGCTGAGGTTCTCCAATCCAAAATCTGCAAGTTCCGCGACTGCAAGCCCACCCTAGCCTGTCTTCCTGTTTATTTGCTCATATATAAGTGTGCTGTAGCCCCCAATAAAATTGAGCTGGATCGACTCTCTGTATGGCTCCCAGAGTGGTGTATCTCCAATGAGCTTACCCCATCAGGGTGTCACTGTTTGTTTCCGGCAAATGGACAGCAACAGTAAGTGTTCAATTAAATATTGTTATTACCATTACTATTACAGAGGCAGACAAATGCAAAGAATTTTCATCCTCTCCACTAACACAGGATGATAAAACTAGCCACTCTAATCAAGGATGCAGACTTCAAGACAAGATAAATAATATTACAATAATCACATATATTAGGCAAACACATTATGTGCTTTCACGTCCTTCTTGCAATGAATCCTTTTGCATTCTTGTTTTATAAACAAATGTTCACAATTTATTTAAAAGACAAACCTTGAATCTCTACTAAAAGATACAAAAACTACTTCAGTAAATGGCAAAATACATCATTCGTAGAAAAATACATCATAGCTAAGAAAAGTAAATAATGTGAATTCCCAAATTCTCTGCATATTAATCTATGTGTTCAAATAAACCCTAACCATTATCTACATACAGAGAGGATTTTAAAAAATTGTTATTGTTGGAGGTTTTTTCTTCTAATTCTTTTATTGGTTTACATGCAATAATTCATTTACACTATACTTCATATGCATTATATTTTACATTATATTTTGCATAATTAATTACTATTAATCTACGTCTATTATCACTCCATATTTTCCAGTCCCCAATGAATCTTTCTTATTCCTTCACTTCCCCATCTGACCCTAGTAATTTCCACCCCTCCCCCTTTTCCCTCTCTGTTCCTGTTCTGAATATTTATAAACAGCGTGCCTAGATTTTTCCTTTTATTTTTACAAAAATGATCTAATGCTTATATGTTTTGTTAAATTATTGTTCCTTAGTGCTGCATAATATTCCATTGTGCAAACGTACCACAATTTCTCAATCCATTCATATATTTATGGATATTTTCTTGCTATTATGAATAACACCGCTAGAAATGTAAGTGTTCATAACTGTGCATGTCTCAGTTCTGATTTTCTTGATATATATTCCCTAGCAGTAAAATACTGGATCATAAGGGATTTCTATATTTAGCTTTCTGAAGAAATGCCAAACTTCCTTACAGAGTGATTGTACCATTTTATAATCCCACCAGCAGTGCAGGAGAATTCCCATCTCTCCACATCCTCTCCAGCATTTATTGCTCACCGTCCTGTTAAACTTCACTATTGTTACTGAGGTGAGATGGTATCTCATTGCTGCTTTGATTTACATCTCTCTGAATGTCAGTGATTTTGAACATTTCTTCGTGGGTCTGTGGGCCGTCCAACTCTCTTACTTATATTCTTCTATAATAAATGCAGATGTGAAGGTTTAAAATGGTTTTTGTTATATTAACTATTATTATTCTTAATTTTAATGAAAATTTACAGACTTTGGATTTCCATTCATTCGTTGTTGCACTTTTCTCGCTGCCCACCCCTCTCCTCCAGTTTGTTCTTCTCTTTGAAAAATAGAAGAAAAAATTCTTTCATTGTTATACAATACCTCCCCCCAAGTCCACTAGGTTTGGAAAGTTTTGAGTGTTAAAGCTGAGATGCTTGGTCCCATGTTTAGCACACCGGAATACTAAAAGCAGTGAAAAGGACTGAACTTATGAATTGCTCAAGGGAAGAAGGGAGTCTTCTGTGACCCTCTCTCAGAGTTTTCTCAGGACAACCAGAAAATTATCTCTGGGCCTCAGATAGACCTGAGCACAGAACAGGCTGTCTCCTAATAGAGGCACAGCTGGGGAAGGAGTTGGCCGCCTCCCAGGCATTCTGAGCCCATTGGTGAAGGGACTCTGTCCAAGACCTTTAGAAATGAGACAATTCTATGCCCACTAAGAATCTGGCAGCTCCAAGAGTTTTGTTTCTATTTAGAGATCAACTCTCTACCCCTCCATCATTCATATTTTACCTTTTAAAAGCATTTCACTTCCAAGCCCAGCTAGATGAACTGTTATAGGATCAATCGCCCTTATATTGGCCTTCAAAGTCATCCTTCTCTTTTGCTATCTACTGTGTAGTCAGTCCCAAGAACAATGAGATCCTACTCCCAGTGGCTGGAATCAGGTTATGGTGAGCCACAGGGTTTTCATTGGCTAATTTTTTGAAGGTAGATCACCAGCTATTTCTTCATCCTTTTAAAGCTCTGCTGATACCTGTTCACCATCAACACACAAGTTTCAACTGACGTGTACGTGATAGTTAGACTTAAGATGTGTTAGTCTATGGTGGAACAGGAGCCTGTTACAGTGACCAGGTGCCGTCGAGTTTATACTGACTGATGTCAGTCCACATGACGGAGTTGAGGGGCCTCATAGTATGTTCTTCGCTGTCCATGGAAAAGAACTAACAAGTCTGTCTTGGAAGAAAAGAAGCCAGTGTGCTCCTTCGAAGTAAGGATGCACAAGAGTCCACAATTAAGCTTGCATAGTGGAATGTACTTGGGGCGGTGGGAGGGGTGTGGGACGATTGTGTACCAGGAAGGGAATGTTACTTTTACTTTTAAAAGAGAGGAGTG
>NW_006399864.1:3304485-3344202 GCF_000299155.1 Elephantulus edwardii
AACAACAACAACAAACCTAAACAAGATGGATTGACATGGAGTCTGTAACAATGGGCATAACTGATTTATGCCAGGAGCACCTAGTCAAGGTGCTTCCTTCCCACACTGTGGCACAAAGAAGCCCTGTTGGAACATACGTGAAAAGATTTCTTAGGTCAAGATTCTTTGCTCAGACTGGAAAGCAACTGGACGCTAGGTAATATTTGCAGGTAGGTTGAAAGATTAGATGCTAAACTTTCCGCAACTTTTGTAACTTGGGTGTTTCAGTATTGATTACAGTCTAAAGCAATCTATGTCAGGCTAGACTTTCAATACGCTTAGCCATTTGTCAATAATTTGCCTCAAAGATAGAACATAAGCACGAGAGATGAGCATTCTACCACTGAACCACCAGTGTACCCAGTGTGCCATAGCCTTTAGAAATACCAAAGAGAAAAAGGTTAGAAAATATTTCCCTCAGAAAAGTTTTCAGAGTAGTGTTAACAGCTAGCCACTGGACTCCCAGTCTAGAGTCCCATTCAGGATCTCCAAGGTCTGATTCCAATGACAAAAGTGATCAGGATAAGTAACCGACCCTAGGGAGAAAGGGAAGATGTCTAAATAAATCAAGCTGTGTCAGGCTACACTTTCAATATGCTTAGCCATTTGTCAATACTTTGCCTCAAAGATAGACCATTTTGGAGGAAGGGGGGAAATAAAATAGCAAACTTCAAGCCAAAGCAGATGAACGGTAGTGTTGTTCTACTATGGCTCATGGAAGAATTCAGAATGACATTTTATTTTCTAAATTGAGATGTTATTGTAATTTGAATCCCAGTGTTGCCAGCTGAGTTTTTCCCTTCCCAGCGTGTTTCCAAATATCTGCCTCTTGTGAACAAGAAAACAGCCAAGCAACAGGAGGGAAGCCAGCCTTTCATCATGCCCAATTATCAGATGCCGTAATCAATACTGAAACATCCAAGTTACAATAGTGGAGAGTTTGGCATCTAATCTTTCAACCTACCTGCAAATGTTACCGAGTGTACAGTTCCTTCCAGCCTGGGTGAAGAATCTTGACCTAAGAAATCTTTTCAACTTTGTTCCAACAGGGTTTCGTGCCACAGTGTGGGAAGGAAGGATTTTGTTTAGGTACTCCCGGCATAAATCGAGAGGTAGAAAGAAGAATTTGTCGTTGTACACCCTGCTCCCCTTCCACATACAGGTTTGGAGATTTGGGTTAGTTTTTCAAACTTCAGCAACAGGGTTTCATGCCCCAAATGCAAAGTCCTATAGGAAGGAGAAAAAGGAACCCCTCTGGAGTTGGAGACACATGATTTTAAAGTGTGACTTTCATTCCTTAGATTTTATTCTTCTGAGGCCCATCTTATTATCTGAAGCATTAATAGAGTCTGACTGACTGTTAGGAAGAGTCTATTGAACATGTTGTCTGTGCGTATAAAGAATTTCACATAATTTCATTCTCTTCTTACCTTTATTAGATAATTCCTAGACATCTCCATTTCCACCTCTCTGCTGCCATTTCTCATTAAAATATGTGAAGAAAATACCACACAATCCCCACCTATCATGGGTCTGTTGTCTTTCGAAAGTGTGGATTCTAATCACCAACAGCCTCTTCTTATTACCCTGAACACTTTTGGTGTAACTTTGTCCCAGATCCTAGTAGTAAGAAGCTGTGCTGCAATCCCAAAGGCACGAGGTTTGAATTCACCCCCTGCTCTGTGGGAGAGGAATGGGCAAGCTTCTTCCATGGGATTAACTGCTTTGCAAACCTGCTGGAGGGTCGATTAGGAGTCACTTCTGACTGAATGGCACACAAGAACAATGGTCTTGAACCCTTGTTTATTTAACTAGGTATGCCCACAACTCTCTCATGCATTTGCTACTTTCCGACTTGTTCTTCAAAGCATGAAGCTTCGTGGAGTCTTCCCGCACTAGGATTGGGGGCCACAATCTGTATGTCCATTCACCTCAGGAAGGACCTTACCACCTGCTGTTTTGTAAATCTCAGAGCTGGACAATGACTAGGCAGGATAGAAGAATTGATGCCTTTGAGCTGTGGTGCTGGAAAAGAGTATTGAATATACCATGGACTGCCAAGAAAACAAACAGATTCATCCTAGAGAAGGTTAAACCAGGCTGCTCCTTGGGAGTAAGGATTATGAAGCTTCATCTGACATACATTGGACATGTTGCAAGGCAGGACCAGTCCTTGGAGAAGGACATCATACTTGGGAGTGTAGAGGGACAGCACAGGAGGGGAAGACCCTCTATGAGGTGGATTGATTCAGTGACTGGGGTAATTGTGGTGGGTGTGTCGGAGACAGTGCGATTGGCACAGGATAGAACAGAGTTTAGGGCTGTTGTACATAGGGTCGCTATGAGTCACAGGACAATAACAACACAACAAAGCCTCGTGGTATAAATAGTTAAGTACTTCACTACTACCTGAAAGACTGGCAGTTTGGATCTACCCAGTGAGTTCAACATGTGAAATACACAGTACTATGCTTCTGTGGAGATTTGTGGTGTTGTTAAGAGTTGTCATGTGAACTCTGACCTGTAGAGACTGTAGTACAGCAGAAGGAAGACACACCATTCAATCATTCAAACCTGCATTATTCTCGTAGTCTGTGCTGGGATTACGCCCATTGTTACAGCCTCCCCTGACATTCTATCTTATTTAGGTTGTTGTTGTGTTTTTTTGTTTTCACTGACTTTACTTTCCCAAGCAGATGTCCTTTCCAGGGACTGGCATCTCCTGACAAGATGCCCAGAGTATGTGAGCTGAAGTCCTGCCATCCTTGTTGTTGTTGTTGTTATGTGCCTTAGAGTCATTTGCAACTGATAGCAACCCTATGCACAACAGCCCTAAACCCTGCTCTGTCCTGCGCCAGCCGCACTGCCTCTGACACACCCATCCCGATTACCCCAGTCACCGAATCAATCCATCTCATAGAGGGTCTTCCCCTCCTGTGCTGTTCTTTTTTTTTTTTACATTTTATTTTTATTTATTTATTTTATTTTTAATAATGTTAATGAACATTTACAGAGATTTTGGATTTCCATTCATTCATTGCTGCACTTCTCTCCCCATCCAGTTCTACCCCCCACCCCCCAGTTCGCTCCTCTCTTTTAAAAGTAAAGAAACACTCCCTCCCTGGTACACAATCGCCCCACACCCCTCCCACTGCCCCAAGTACATTCCACTATGCAACCTTAATTGTGGACTCTTGTGCATCCTTACTTCTAAGGAGCACACTGGCTTCTTTTCTTCCAAGACAGACTTGTTAGTTCTTTTCCATGAACAGCAAAGAAAATACATGAGGCCCCTGCACTCCATCATATGGACTGACATCAGTCAGTATAAACTCTACGGCACCCAATCGACACAACAGTGACGTTACTGATGGTTCCCAGGGGTGATGCAGATGGTCTGTGCTTGCCTATTTACCCAAAGGTTGGTGGATCAAGTCCAAGCAGTTGTACTATTTATAAAAGGCTTGGTGATTCGCTTCTGTAAAAATGGCTCTGAAGCAGTTCTGTTATGTAACATATCACCATGAGTCAGAATTGACTTTATGGCAACAGGTTTGAGTTTTTGGATTTAGGAATTTCATTGGGCAACAATGAATATTGTTGTAATGAAATGTAATGACATAGGGATGACACTATGCTGTCCTGTACCTCCCATCCCTCTGTAGTATCCTGTCTTTCCAAGGGCAGTGCAAACTCAGGATTCCAAGATCACAAGCAGGACCCCCACTTTTCTGGAGGTGTACATGCCTTGGTTTCCCTTGCCTTCATATTCTTTGCTCAGGAACAACTCTGTATTTCTCAGGATTCCTAGAATTATAGAAAAATAGGGGGATTCCCCCCCATTCCATTACCTATGCAACATTTGTTATTGTTGTTAGGTGTTGTAATGCTGGCAACGACACAGTGACACTAAGAATAACAGATCAGAACCTTGTCCTATCCTGCATTATCATCAAGATGCTACAGTTAGAAACCTGTAGTTTGCAACATAATGTATCACCACTGTTTCCCTTTCTTCCTTTTCTTTCTCCAAGTATTACTAAGTAGAAGCAGAGTTGCTCTGTTGTGAACCTCTCCTCACATTTTCCTGAGTGTTTTAATCAAGCAGGGCCCAGAAATCTCAGGAGTTCTTGCCAGAATGGCCATTCTGAACGAGACCTATAGATACAGCACTTGACAGCTGGAGTCAAGAATCTGTGCCTTCCACTTCCTAGGTGGAATCTGTAAGTAACCTATAAAGCACAGTACAACCATCTATCTCTGCAACATGAATCACCACTCGGATTTCATTCATTTTTATTATACTTTAACTGACATTGAGTTGATTCCAAGGGCTTTTCAGCCCTCATCATTCAATTTTTAAACCCTACCAATGATTTCACTCCATGAAGCACCCTTCACTGATTATAAGTGTTTTGAAAAAGCTGTGTCCAGCCACTGACCAAGTCAAAACAAAGCAGAACAGGCCACAAGAGGAAATTCCCTGAGCCCCCAGTAGGCGCGGAAGCTTGGTTCAATACAAATTTGTTTCATTATCAAGTTTATCCTTCAATTGGCTCAATTACTGAAACAAGACGCCAAGGGTCATTGAGCACTTTGCTGAGGGCCGTCGTGAGAGCAAAAAAAGAGAACACTTTGCTAATATGCAGCAATGCAGGAGATCATGGACGAGGTCCAAACACAGAACATTTTGTTACCCTTTTATGAATGACATTAGGAATATTAAAGGTTAATGGTTTTTTATTCATTAACCAAAAAAATGTTTCCCAATGGAAGTAAACATCTAAATATGGAAACAGTCCAGCGAGGAAAAGTGCAAAAATATAGAGCCCTTAGTTGATTTAAATAGCACTAAATTTACATAACTCTACAATCTTACTTTAATATTGTGAAATTTTTATTATTATGAACAGACACATATAGTAAATATTCCTCTCAAACATTTGTGCAATAAAGATGCACTAAAAATTTGTTCTGAACAAAGTAATGCTGTATGCTTTAAAATCAGGAAAAGAGTATATCATTTCTCCATGTTTATTCAATCTGAAGCTGAGTAAATAACATAAGAAACTAGATTATATGAGAGGAAAGTGGAAGCAGGACTTGAAGAAGACTTATCAGCAACCTACAGTATGCAGATGACACAATTTTGCTTGCAGAAACTGAAAAATACTTGAAGCACTTTACTGCAGAGGATTAAGATTACAGCCTCCAATGAAGATTATATCTGAAATTTAAGAAAACAAAAATTCTCACCATTGAGTCAATGGGCCATATCTTGATAGAAGGGGAAAAGATTGAAGTTGTCAGTGTTTTTACTTTTTTACTTGGATCCACAATTAATATTCAAAAATGTGTTGCATTGGGAAAATCTGCTGTCAAAGACCTGACCAAAGGGCTAAAAAGCAAGGATGTCAGTTTAAAGACTAAGATGCACCTAATCCAAACCATGGTATTTTCAACTGCTTCTTATGCATCTGAAAGTTGGGCATTGAATAAAGATGGCAAAAAAAGAATTGATGCCTTAGGTTGTGGTGTTGGAGAAGTTTACTGAATGTCTTTTGGACTATCAAGAGAACAAACAAATCTTTCTTAAAGGAAGTGCAAACCTTAGAGGTAAGAATGGTGAAATTCCATCCCACTTTAGATATGTTGTCCTGAAGGGCTCGTCCTTGGAAAAAGACATCATGAAGGAGAAAGGCCGAGGGTTAGAGAAAGAGAGGATGCTCCTCAATGCAATGGATCAACCCAATTATGGAAACAAGAGGCTCAAATGTGAGGATTGTGAAATTAAAGCAAAATGGAAGAACAGTCACTTCTGTTGCTCATAGGACTGCTAGGAGCCGCAGCAGACCCCGTGGCATCTAACAAGAGCATCAACAAATATTTGGATTTTTGTTGCTATTGTTGTTCATGAAGCCAAAATTAAGCTTTCATATTTTATGATGTTGTTGTTGTTGTTGTTATGTGCCATCTAGTCGTTTGCGACTCATAGCGACCCTATGTACAACAGCCCTAAACCGTGCTCTATCCTGAGCCAATCTCATTGCCTCTGACACACCCATCCCAATTATCCCAGTCACTGAATCAATCCACCTCACAGAGGGTCTTCCCCTCCTGCGCTGTCCCTCCACTCTACCAAGCATGATGTCCCTCTCCAAGGACCTGTCCCCTCCTTAAAGTATGTCCAAAGTATGTCAGACGAAGCCCCAGAATCCTTGCCTCCAAGGAATAGCCTGGTTTAACCCTCTATAGGATGAATCTGTTTGTTTTCTTGGCAGTCCATGGTACATTCAATACTGTTCTCCAGCACCACAGCTCAAAGGCGTCAATTCTCCTTCTGTCCTCCCTAGTCATTGTCCAGCTCTCTGATGCATAACAAGTGATTGCAAAGACCATGGCCTGTATCAGGCGCACCTTCGTCTCCAAAGAGATGGAACCTAAAATAAATGCGGAGCCCACTCAAAATTCCTTTAAATGTTTATGCTGTGTTGCCCTTGAAACCACTCACCATAAAGTCAGCAAAAGTCCTACAAACACAAGTATTTAAGTGTTTCATTTAACTCTTGTTATACAGCTTTATCTTTTAAAAAATATAAAGGGGTAGGGGCTTGGAGGAAAAGCATTTTTAAACACTATGAAATCTAGGGCTTTCTGCCTCTGAATGGCAGTTAAACAAATATTTGAGTGGAGCTGGTGGCTTTTATTATATGTTCTTTTTCTGACTATTTCTTTAAAACCTGTTTCAGTTGTCTTTATATTGAGAGTATACCTCAAAAAGAAATCAATGAATGAGTTGCATTCTTCTCAAAGTGATATCCTGTACCTCTTCATAACTCCATTTTTTCAAAATCATTTCTGTCTCGCTGAACTTTACAAAAGAAAATAAAGTAGTTCAACTAGTGTTTCAGGTCTGACAATGAGCCATGATTTTAGCTACTGGCAGGGAATTAGAAAGAAGCCCAGCAACTTCGTTTGCACCTTGGGGAAAGCATGTCTTCTCTGTAAATGGAGCAATTAAGGTGATTACTAACAATCACTGTGATTAGGAACTTAATATATCCTTATCTTTTATGAGTGCCTTAAGGGATAGGTATACTCCACACACTATTTCCCCTTTGACTTACAAGTACCAAATGTCAGTTATGTAAAAATTATCACAAGCATATCTGAATGTCCTATTACCATTGTTACTGCTGTTGGTAGATGGTACCCGGCAGATTCTAACCCCTGGTGATTCTAAGCACAACAGCATGAAATGCTGTCTGGTTCTGTACCATCTTCACACTCAGTGTTCTGTTTGAACCCACTGTTGTAAGCAAATCTGTACATCGAGGGTCTGCCTTTTTCGTCTTTGTTCCTTTGAGCCTCTACTTTGCCAAGCACATCTTTTCTAGGGACCACTTCCTCCTCAACACAAGTCCAAACTAAACCAACCAAAAGTTCACCGTCTTCACTTCTGAGGAATATTCTAATGTTACTTCCTCCAAGACTGATGTGCTCACTCATCTGGAAGTTCGTTTATTCAAAGTTCTTCACCAACACTGTCAATTCAAAGATGTCAGTTCTTCTAGTTGCCCCTTCTTCTTTGTCCAGCTATATATGCATCTGAGGTGATTTAAAAAAATGACAATGGGTTGAATCAGGTACACCTTAGTCCTCAGAGGGATATTTTTGCTTTCTTAACACTTTACAAAGGTCCTTGGAAGCTGACTTGCTCAGAATTGCTGTTATAAGTAATTCGTATGTTTCCTTTTCTTAGAATAATGAGCTAGAAAGGCATTTGTGAGTTGTCCAGATTTTACATTAAATATTTAGGGAGTTCTAGTGGTCATGGTCTTCGCAATTACTTGCTATGCATCAGAGAACTGGACAATGGCTAAGGATGACAGAAGAATAGATGCCATCGAGTTGTGGTGCTGGAGAAGAGTCTTGAACAGACCATGGACTGCCAAGAAAACAAATATGTCTGTCTTGGAGAGAATGAAACCAAGTTTCTTCTTAGAGGCTAGGATATTGAAGCCCTGTCTCACATACTTTGGCATGTGGCCAGAAGGGATTGGTCCTTGAAGAAGGACATCATGCTCAGAAGGGGGTAGGGACAGACAGTTCAGAAGAGAAAGACTCTCAATGATAAAGTAACTGGGGCAACAGGGGTTGGTGTGTTAGAGTCAATGAGGTTGGCTCAGAACAGGGCAGGCTTCAGAGCTGTTGTACATAGGGTCACTATGAGTCACAGGCTACTCAATGGCACATAACAATCACAGTGGCCTAGTAATAAGTTAAACTGCCAAATCCAAGGCAGCGGCTGCTGCTGTTGTTGTTTTATGTCACTGAGTCAAAATGGAGCCACAGCTGACTCTCACGTGGGTTTTCAGAGGCAGTAAATCACACTGGAGGAGACTGCTCATCTTTCTCCCATAGAGAAGCTAGTGGAGTTGAACCATCCGCTTTTCGTTAAGGAGCTCTGGCGGCCTTGTGGCAAGAACTGTACTGCAATCCTCACAACACACACTTGGAGTCCGTCAGTTGCCCCACCAGATAACGATAGGCATTTTCCTCTGGTGCAATTTACTGCTTCTGAAAACCCGCCTGAAGTGTCAGCTCTGGATTGGTTTCTACTTGACGGTACGTCACAACCTTTTCTTTGGGAGCTCAATTCCTTACCACTCATCCATTATCAAAATAAGTTAATATAACTAACAATAGAAATATTTCTACTTAAAATAGGAAAAAATATATCAACAAAAGGTAAAAGACAAACCTGTTGTTGCTAGATGCCGTCGAGTCAAGGGTGACTCATAGGGACACTATGAAAAACAGATCTGAACCCTGTCCTATCCTGTGTCAACCCCACAATCTCTGACACACTTGAGACACTTTGCTACTATCACTGTGTCCATCCACTTGGCTGAGGGTTTTGCTTTCTTTTGTCATCCCCTGCACATTTTGAAGCATGACATCCTTCTCCAGGGAATAGCCTTTTACAGCAACATAATTAAAGTACATGAGACGTTGCTTTGCCATCCTTACCTCCAAGGACCACTCTGGCTGCACCTTCCCTGAGACATATCGGTTTATTTTGACAGTCAATGGGATAAGGACTCTTCTCCCACACCACAGTTCAAAGGTATCAATTTTTCTTCTGTCATCCTTATTCATTGTCCAGCTCTCAATAGCATAGCAAGTGATTGAAGAGACCATGGTCTGAACCAAGTGAAAAGTTGTCCTCTAACATTTCTTCTCAGTAATTTGAAGAGATCCCTGACTGCAGACTTTCTCTGTCTTTTCCAGAAAAGACAAACCTAGTTCCAGCATGTTGTTGTTGTTGTGTTATGTGCTGTCGAGTTGCTTGCGACTCATAGCGACCCTATGTACAACAGCCCTAAACTCCGCTCTGTCCTGTGTCAATCACACTGTCTCTGACACTCCCGTCCATATTATCCCAGTCACTGAATCAATCCACCTCATAGAGGGCCTTCCCCTCCTGCACTGTCCCTCCACCCTCCCAAGCATGATGTCCCTCTCCAAGGACCGGTCTCTCCTCACAACATGTCCAAAGTATGTTAGAGCCTCAGAATCCTTGCCTCCAAGGAGCCACCCGGTTTAACCCTTTCCAGGACAAATCTGTTTGTTTTCCTAGCAGTCCATGGTATTCTCAATACTCTTCTCCAGCACCACAGCTCATAAGAATAACTCCCCAACACCTTTTTAATATTCTTTTTTCCTTTATTCTTTTGTCACGTGGGTTTATACTGTTTGACATTCAAATATATTTTCAAAATTTGCACCAAAAAAATCCCCACCCCACTGTTTAATGTGTTACTGTATAGTAACTTGAGAATATGATTTAAAATGCAAATATTAAGCATAGTTCTTAAAATAAGGCACACAGTTTGAATCTTCCAGCTCTGATAGAAAGATGGGTAATCCCCGCCCTTGCCATTTAAAGCCTCTGAAACCTCACTGGAGGGTTGGCTAGGAGTTGGTTCTAATTCATCAGCACACAACAATATTCAGGTAGAAAGTTTTGGGCAAAGGTCATGTGATTGGCCCCAGCTCCCCAGAGTCACAAAAAAGATTGTGAAACCAAGATCATGGACCGTCTCCTTCTCTGTGTTCTACACCCACGACATGCAGGATAAAATAACCATGACAAATGTTGATCTTCCTTAAGGGACCGTGGAAAGCTGCTCTCCACACTAGCATTTAGTGCACAGAAGGGTGTATGTACTAAATGTGGAGCAAGTTTGTCATTCGACTATTGCAGACAAAATTGTGATGGTGGATGAAATTCAATCTTTCTCAAATGTTGCCCTGATAAATATTTAAACGGGACTAGATTATTTAATGACTGTGCGGCTGCTGCTATTGTTGTTCTTGTGCCCCATCGAGTCAAAACTGCCTCAGGGCTGACTCTCCAGCTTATTTTCAGAGGGAGTAAAGTGAAGAGGAGGCAATGGTCTAACTTCCTCCTAGGAAGTAGCTTCGGGATTAGAACCGTGTTCCTCGAATTGACTGCTCAACTCCTCGCCCCTAACTCACCAGAATTCCCAATACTGAGGATAAGACAATAAAGATCTCATGACAGAAAACAGGGAATTCTTTCATACAAAGCATAAAAGAAAAAAATCTGGGTTTGGATTAAGTTTAAACCATGGCTTAATTACTGACTATTCATATATTGCTAGACAAATTGCCTAAAATCTAAACATCAGTTTTTGCCTGTATAAAATACAAAGAACATAAGCTTATTTATAGGGCTGTTATAAGCATTTAATTAGATAATGTTTTCATAGCAGTTATTGAATTGCAGGGCCAATCATAAAATGTTCAAAAGCAGTGATAACTCACAAATCAAGCCAGAAATTCTAATATAGGATGCTTTGTCCTTGACTAGGCGGATGTTGGCAAGTGTGAAGAGAAACCTGTGTCAAAGAATCTGGAGGGCAGGCAGAGAACAAAGGCCTAGAGGAAGGTGATGATGACAGAGAGATTGAGGAGAAGGATTACTACAGCTCCTTCCAGAGCCCAGAACTAAGTCTTCACTGAACTAAGTCTTTTATTTCTTAGGGCCAAATAAAAATATAAGTATAACCTGAAAGTCTGCTTAGGAAAAAAAAACCAGGCTTCAACCTGCTCCCAATTTCTTTAAAAAAAAAAAAAAAGTCAGAACCTGTGAAATTATTTACTGGATACTCCCCGGCTAAAATAAACTTGGAAGCAGGAGTGGCATCCACTTCCGTGATAGCTTGCCCCCAGAAACCCTATGAACCTGGAGAAAGGATGTAAGTCACAGAAGGGTCGGGGACTTTTGTTCATAGGGTCGCTATGAGTGGCCTACGACTCAATGGCACTTAACACCATCACACCATATGAACCATATGTGCCTCTTGCTGGAGCCAATGAGATTGGTGCAGAAGCTGGGGCTTTTTTAAAAGTCAGTTGATTTGTGGAAGAGCCAGATCGTTTGCGCCATGGAGGATGACTCTGGCCTCTTAGTGATGAGAGCGGGTTGGGAGCCTCTAGCTGAAGCCAATGAGAGACTGGTGAAGAAGCTGGGGCCTTTTTTTTTTAAAAAAAAATATTTTATTAATGGGTGTGGGGGTATGTGTGCATGTGTGTGTGCCGTCAAATCAGAAATGACTGGTACAGGAGGAGATTGTTCCTCCTTCACCAACAGAGCATCTGGTAGATTTGAACTGTCCATCTCTAAGATTGCAATACACCTTCTTGCCATTAGACCACCAGAGCTCGCCACGCTGGGGGCTTTTTAAAAAAACTAGTTTGGGCCCTCGGGCCTGATTAAATTGTATTTGAAATTACTATTTCCTGTGTGGTACAGCACTTTTCTGTCATTTCTCTGTACTTAGGATAACCTAGGTAAGTTAGGATACCTGTGATAATAAATGGTGTGACAGTGGTGTTTCAATTGCTGTAATGGTTACTCAGGTTTGACAATGTCTGGAAGAGCTCACAAATTAAGACAGGCCTGGAAGCAGGAGCAGCATCCACTTCCTAAACATGCCTGTGGAAACTCTATGAATTTAGAGAGAGAACAATTTTCATAGAAAAGGGTTAGGGTCTTTTGTGTATAGGGTTACCACTCGATACTTAACAATCACAGCAACATATAAAGCCAGGCTCTTATCTCCATTTTTGGTGAGGATTAGGGCAGAATGATTACTTGCCATTGAGTGTGAGTTGATTATATTTGGCCTCCTATTGACAAAGACATTTGGTTTATGGCAATTAACAACAACATAGAGAGAGCTCAGTTGGCTTAGTGGACAGAAAGTGATGTTACCAAGCCAAAAGCGGGTGATTGTAATCTGTGGCCCTCAGGCCTGGTGTTAACTGTGTTTGGTCAAGCATTCTTCTAAGTGATATAGCACTGGTCGGTCCCTTTGAGTACAAAGGTAACGTGTGGTTAATGTGATGCTAAACATTGTGACACTGTTGTGTCAAATGTGATAATGGTTACCCATGGTAGACAGTGTTTGGTGGAGCTCCTGAATAAAACAAGCTTGGAAACAGGAGTAGCATCCAATTCTGTAATAGCTTACCTCCGGAAACTCTGTGAACTTGGAGAAATGACAAATTTATACAAGTGTTAAGGTCTTTTGTTCATAGGGTCACTATGAGTCGTCTATGACTCGATGGCAATTAACATCAACATATAAACCAGTGTGAAAAGGGAGCGCTGGTGGCATAGTGGTAAGGAATTGCACTGCCAACTCAAAAGTACATAGTTTGATTCTTCCAGCTCCTCCATGAAGGAAAGATGGGAAATCTCCTCTCATGCCTTCTCTCTGAAAACTGCTGGAGGGTCAGCTATGAGGCAGCTCTTGCATTTAACAACATATGAGCCAATGAAAACCATACCTTCTTCCTAAACCACTTCTCTACTTCTGGTGAGCACACTCTAGAAAGTATCTGTCCTACCCAGTCAGAATTAGAGAGGACTGAGGTGGATAAGAACAGACTGGGATTTGGGATGAGTCACATTCTTGGAAGGCAGAGAGTGATGCATAAAAGAAAAGGTAAGAAAAAGGTCTTGGAAGCAGAGGGAACACTGTAACCTGGAAGAAGAGCATGGCTTATAGACGCCATTGCAGGGAAGTAGTAGGTATGGGAAGTCGCTCTGAGGTCTTAGTGGTAAGTAGTTGGGCTGCCAATCCAAAGTCATGTGGTTTGAATCCACCAGCTACTTGTTGGGAGAAGGAAGGGCAATCTCCTCCCCTGTGATTTACCACCTCTAAAAACCCACTGGAGGGTCCACTAAGAGTTAATTCCAACTTGATAGTACATGACAATGAAAACAATAAGTATGGGGTTGGTCCAGAGATAGGAAAGGACTGTGTGTGTCCATAAATAAGAAAAATGGCTTAGGGCAAATGGCATTTGGAGAACCAGGCAAGGAGTCTAGCAATGATTATACTGATGCAAGAAGAATGATAGCCAGAGAGCAGCATTATTGGGGGATCCATGAGGAAGTTCTTCATAGGCTTAGAAAAGATATGGTCAAGGACCCAGCAGAGACCCAGCATCAGATGACTTAGACTGCTAGAGAGAAGAGCTGGTGTTCTGACACTGGGGCCAAGCTGACTTTTATTACCAGGATTAAGTACAAGGTTAAAACTCCAGATTCTAATGACAGAGCAGGTGTCTAAGTGCAGAATCTTTATTTTTACACTAAAGAACATTTTAAAGTCCTCTCCAAGGACAGGATTATCCTCCTCCTGGGGACTTGAATGGAACAGTCGTGGTTGGGATGGATGTAAGAGTCAGTTCGTTCCATTTTGAGTTGTCAGTACAACGCATTACTACTAAGCAGCAATGCGGGAACCATCTCAGTAACACCCCACTGTGGCTCCTTCTGCTCTCCTTCAGTCTCTGTATGCTCAAATAAACTTTGTAAATAAACTACCTGCCTTATGTCCTTGTCTCAAACAAAAGCAGAACCCAAAGATTTGGGGAACCTAGTGGCTGTGTTTTCATTGCATCTCTCTGTTTCCCCATAGGTCACCAAGATGCTGGCCGTGGTTGTAATTCTGTTTGCCCTTTTGTGGATGCCCTACAGGACTCTTGTGGTTGTCAACTCCTTTCTCTCAAGTCCTTTTCAAGAAAATTGGTTCCTGCTCTTTTGCAGAATTTGCATTTACCTCAACAGTGCCATCAACCCTGTGATTTACAATCTCATGTCCCAGAAGTTTCGCGCTGCCTTCAGAAAGCTTTGCAACTGCAAACAGAAGCCAACAGAAAAACCAGCAAATTACAGCGTGGCACTGAATTACAGCGTGATCAAGGAGTCTGACCATTTCAGCACAGAGCTGGAGGACATCACTGTCACTGACAATTACTTGTCTGCCACCAAAGTGTCTTTCGACGATACCTGCTTGGCTTCTGAAGTAACCTACAGTCAAAGTTGATTCATGAAGTGAAAGAAAATGGACTTCAAACTAAATGAGAATTTGTGCGGTTATCAACAAAGGCGAGGAAGTAGCCAAAAGTTATAAGTTGGCAGATAAAGCCTTTGCCAATGTTCCAGTTAGTCCTGGCTCTAAATGCTATAACACATCTGAATGATTCAGATTTTCCTTTTTATAGAATTCATGTCACAAAAAGTGGATCAGGTCGAGGAAATAGCCCAACTGTGAAGAACAGAAGGGAAGTCCTTTTTGTTCAAATTAGGAGTACGTATTTTCCAGGGCTATGTAGTTTATATAAAATCAAAACTTTATTTTACATAACTCATAATAAGCATATCAAATATGATTTTAAAAAAAAATTCTCCCCTCCAAAACAATCTGTATATTTGCTAATTAGACAGTATACAGATTTCCAAATGCTTGCTTTATAATAATTCATTGTTTCAAAGTATAATATTAGTCCACAAATACCTGAGACTATGGGGAGAAACAGAAAACACATTTTATTTGTTAAATGAAACTGAGCATCCAGGCAAAGATGTTTACTGTGCTTAGAAACAGGGAAGTCAAACGTCTTAATATTTATTTATAAAATAAGAGATGATTTTTGTGTCTTGCAAAGTAGCTAGCCATCATTCTACTTTAATGTAGCACAAACCTCAAAACTCTCCAAAACTCTATTTGATTTTGAGATAAATTCTGCTTTTATCAACTCTGTGAGCCTCCTAAATGGAGCAGTATGATTAAATAACTGTGCAAATATGAACTCTCGTACAATTAATTTTGGAAAACTATAGCCAAGACATGATTAAATATTTAAACTTGGATTTTATTTTCTCTCTGAGACTTTCAAGGAAGAAAATCCTTCCTGAATATTCTTGTTTCCGGAATGATTCTGAGCCTTGTCAAGCAAATCCATCCAGTTGAACCTAGCTTAAAAGCCTTAAACCTTAACTAAAGCTTAGTTGTAATGTAAGTCATTCAAAACGTGGCTGAGGCAATTCCGGACGCAGATCTCCCTCTGCACATTGTTGTCTGTGGATTTTAACTTGTCTGCAATTGTCTTTCCTTTCTGCCTTGAATAATAGTTGAAGGCTCTTCTCCTCCCTCATTTAGCGATATCTTCTTTTCAGATTTGAAATCAAAGCACGGCAAATTTTTGGCTGGCTTTATTTTCAATAGAGTTAAAATGCGATTTCGTCTTTTCATCAGTACTATTCTTTGTGAGAATGACTTGGACCTGCTGTTTCAATGATTAGTAGAGATGTGCAAGTATGAAGCCACCCAGAGCACTGTGTCAGCTCTCTCCTTAATGACTTCTCAGCTGAGATTGGCTAGTGAGCCTCTCAAAGTATAGAAATCATGTAAGACGTTATCTGGTTTTATTCCACTAGAGCCTAGTTACTAATACAGAGCCCTCGTGGTGTTGTCATTAAAGAATTAATTTGCTAACTAAAAGATTGATGGTTCAAATTACCATCTAGGAGAAAGCTGGGGAAGTCAGCTTCCTTAAAGATTTACAGTCCTGGAGACCTTATGTTCCTACACGGCAACTATTTGTTGGATTTGACTACGCGACAGTGGGTTTGGCAATTGCCCACCTTCGTCACTCTTTTTCACCTTCTTAATGAGGAATACCATTCTATTGTAGCACCTTCTGTTTTAAGATGCTGCCTCCTGGATACTTTACCCTCAGAACTTCACTGCAGAATATGCTCTTGTGAACATTAGCCTCATCAACTCCAGGAAGACATTTCTCTCCCGTCGCTGCATCATCAAACAAATGTAAAGAAATATGTGCAGGGAATACCCTCAAAGACTATCTGCATGGCACTAAACAATCTCTTTTCATTAACTTTAGTTACTGGATTTAACATTAATCCTGGAATCATTAGTGAGCATCAGAGCGAGTTGACCCTCAAATCACACAAGCACATAGGCAGGCACAGATTATCGAACTGGTTGCTGTTGAGTTTTCTCTGACTCACGGGGGCAGGGGGCAGGACCATGTTTTCATTGTACAGCTATTATCCACAGCATTTTCAGTGGCTGACTTTTCAAAAGTGGACTCCTAATCTTTTCTGCCAAGGTACTTCTAGGTGGATGTCAATCTCTAGTCTTTCTGACAATAGCTAATCATTTGTACTACCCAAGAACCCTGTACACAACACTTCTCTGGTCAATTAATTTACAAAAGAGATCTATGAATTTTTTTCTTAATTAAGAAAATTAACCAATGTACTTGAGCAGTTCTTGTTCCAGCATGTTGTTAGCGAATCAACATTATCTTCATTGTGATTTCATCACAGCTGTGATTTCTCTGTTGATAAGATCAGAGATCCAGAATCAATGCTACTTCCCTAAGCACTGTAGGCTACTAGGGAAAAGAAAAGGGAAACAATCCATTTGCTCTCGTTTTATTTTTCATTTAGGTCAACATACTACTTCATATCCCTTACAGCTTATGACCTAATTAATAGAACATTAATTTAATATACATTAAATTTTATATCTTGTTACTTGCCATTGAATCAGAACCAACTCCTAAGTAACCCTCCAAAGGATTTTTAGACGATGTATGGAAGTCTCATGGGAGGAAATTGGTTTTCTTCTAAGGAGCAATTGGTAGACTCCACCCCTTGGCTTTGGCTTGATAATGCAACTTCTTACTATTGGCCACCAGAGCTCACACTTGTAATATTATCAAACTCTTTAAAAAAAAGTCACAGTTGCTTTTACATAATATACACAGAACATAATGCACTCTTCCTATCTTTAGAAGCTCCGGTGGCCTAGTTGTAAGAAACTGCACTACCAACTGCCAGGCACATGGTTCAAATCCACTTGCTGCTTTGCTTGAGAAATAGAATTCCTCCCATGTGATTTACCACCTCTGAAGACTCACCATGAGTCTGTTTTGACTTGATAGCACATAACAAACACAAGCTTTGGAAATGTAATATTTGGACGTGACTTTTTTATTTTCATTTTAAAAACATTATTTAACAATAAGCTGCTAGTTTTGAACCACATGGGAAATTTGAAAGAACACAATTCATGCTGCTTCAACTCTAAAGCAAATGTCATTATAAAATTAAATGTTCCATTGAAAGTCCAATAGACAATAGAGTTTGCACAGAAGTAATATCAGTTTTTTAAAGTACTCTTTATAATAAGTAATCTCATAAATAATCAGAACCTAATATACTAGCAAATGAAAAGTAGTTAGACTTAGAAATTGCTGATTGAGTGCAATAATGTTATTAAGGGCCTCTCTTCATAAAATTCCTGGGGTTGTTTTATTACTTGCAGTTTCATTAATTGCTGAGTTGCTTTGGTTAGTTTATGCACCTGAAGTAATTAGGTAAAAGGGCACAGATCCTGAATAAAACAAGCAAATATAAATTCCCCTTAAGACTTCACTACTATCCCTAGTGTGTCTCTAGAGCTCAACTTTTAAAACAAATATCTTACATGTTGAAGAGAAAAGGGAAAGGTTAAAATAAAAACTTAATAGTCATTTTAAACCGTGTAAGTGCACAGAACTACACACCTTGACAATACACCTAATCAAATAGCCCATTTCAGTTACAACTAATAAAGCCAAAGATAACATTTGTAGCCATGAAATTCAGTTTAGTGAACTAAGTTTTAAATGCTCTTTGAAAATGTTTATTATTAAAAAAATATAACAAGGGCACTGTGTTTTAGTAAAAGAGAGCTTGCAAAATTACCATTATGTTCTTAAAGTCTAAAAGAAATTCTACTCTCCTGAACCAAGCTCAATATGCAAAGATGACAGATATTATTAATTTTTTGGAGAAAAATATATTAAAATATTAAAATAAATTTTAGTCATTTATCCAAGATTCTGTGAGCTCTACAAGTCTACTCAATATTAGCTTTGTTTCTCAACTGCAACTCACAAAATGATTCAATTCTTTGTACTTGGACTTAGGCAACTAGGAATGAGTGAGAATAACTATTGAGTCCCAGGTTAAAAGAAAAACATTTTCAAATATTTGAAATCACCAATTGTCCTAGGAAAAAGCCAACACAAAAATATCTAGCAATTTATTTTCTATTTACCTTTAGATGTCTACAGCAAATAACCACAAAAGCCAAGGCTTGACTGAGTGAATATAACTTTTCAGAGAAATGCACATGAAGAAATCTAACAGAATTCTGTAGTGATAAATATTTTTATCTCTGTTTCCCCTCCTTTTCCCACAAAATCTTATCTCTCCCTAAGCATTGCTTTCCTTGGAGGCAGAAGAGTCACCTGATCTCATTCAGGGCTAAAATAGACATAAAATACTTTAAATAAAAAGTCTAAATGTTCTTCCTAATGTATTTCCTAAAATAAATATGTTTTTATTCTGGAAATCTGTAAGCTTTTATAAAATATTTTCAGGCTATAGAAAAATGATTCCATTAAGATTTCTGTTTAACTGTGTCCCTGTCTTCATTATTAGTTGTTTCATATCATCAAGTTGGAACTGACTCATAGCTGAGCCTCCAGAAAGTTTTCAGAGGCTGTAAATCACACAGGAAGAAACCGCTGATCCTTCTCCTGGAGAACTGCTGGTGGATTCAACCCATGTGCCTTTGTGGTGACAGCTCAGCTCTTTCCCGTGAGGATACCAGCGATCCCTTTTTGGACGTGATATTTTTCTCAAACAGCAAAGCATCAGCTTGATATTTCAAAGATTACAGGCAGAAATCACTAGAAAGAACACCTAATATGCATAAGACTGCTTCTAATAATGTTAAAGAAACAAGACTTCTTATTCCTAAGGAGTTCTCAATCCAGCGAGAAAAACAAGGTAATATTACAGCACCTCAGAATGCACCTGTTCAATAACACAAAGAATATGAATTGGAGATGCCAAAATATGTTTTGTTTGTTTCTCTGGAAATATTTTCCTGTAAAGCCAATTTATATATATTTTTCTCAATGTTTATTTCTAACAGCTTTGGTGGGACAGCAATTAAAGCATTCAAAGTTGACAGTTCCACAGTTGTTCCAAAGGAGAAATCTGTGATGGTCTGCTTCCACAAAGATGTACAGCCTTGGAAATGCTAGAGGGGCAATTCTAGTCTGTCCTAAAGTCTGTCCTATGATCCAGAACTGACTCCAGGGCTGTGGGTTTAATGTTCCATTGGTTTGGTAACTACTTTCATGGACTATCATCAGAAATGGTGATTTGTTTCATTATCGACTACTCAGAAAAAAAAAGGATTAAGATAAAAGTCTGTAATATTTTTATTCATGTCTTTGGTCTATATAATCGCAAATCATTTGCAATGTAAAACCCTCTTCTATTGAGAGTTACACATACAGGCATGGTTTTTGTACTACAATGATTAACACTGAATGGACTTTGCTGATAAAAAATTAATTCTACATAGTGCTGAATTCAGTATTTAAATGTGTCTTTGGGGAAAAGGATAGCTGTAAGTGTTTATACACAAAGCTGTTTCACCTGTTTATATTCCTCTACATCAAGCACATTCATGAAAAATCCAATAAAAGGTAACTGATTAATGTTTCAGAAATTACATCTGGAAAAGCAGAAATAGGGGCTCGCTGAAGTTCTACAGCTGGTAGGATCCACTGTCAGAATGATCAAATCTAGGTCTAAAGAAAAGTGAACAAATAGCAAATCCACATAATCATCTAATCATCACCAGTACGACCATAAGGAAGGAGATCCGGGTAAAGTCCACACTACAGACTCTCAACTGGAATAATGAAAATGAGAGCATTTTGACGATTATAACAGTTTAAAGAATAGGCTGATCAATGGCTTAAACTAGAAAGTCTGCAATGATCTATGACTTGGAGCAACAATATACAACTGACTACTTTCTCCTGGATATAATGAATTTGATTTTTGTGCTTTTGATGGGCTCTTTGGCTTGAAAAAAAAAAATTAATTACAATGGGCTTTATTAAGAATTCTGTAAAATTGCTATTGAGAATGAAGTCCTTCCACAAAAGAAAAGAAATACACGTGGTAGTAAGATAAGACTCTAAAGAATCAGAGGACTGAAGGGAAAGTTAATAAGAGTATTCTCTGCATTCCTGAAAATGATGCACAATACACAGTAAAGAGGCCAAAGGCCTTAAAACCTAAGCAGGAATAAGAAATTATTTTTACATTGAAATATATAACAGGAAATTATCTTAAAATACACTTTCTTTGACCCTAGAAGAGATGCTAATTTATAAAGGAATTTTGAAGACTGTGGTTTTCTTATAATATGTCGAATATTACTGAATCCTAATCCTTCACAGAATTGCTGCAAGGCTTTTACTTATCAGTAAGCAGCTAAATAGAATATTCTTTGAGCATAAGAAATTAAGATAGGTATAGTGTATAAGTCACAAAAATAGAAACATTAGCCATAGAGTATCTATCTGTCAAATAAGTTAATAAATCAAGGAATGTCAGAGTTAGGATTACACTTTAAAACCTTCTAGTGATATTTGGTTTGCCTATAGATGTATCTTCACAAAAAGAAGTTTTGTTGTGTTGTGTTGCTTTTGTTTCTTTTTTTTACAACACTCACTGAATGAAGGTGCATTAAGCGCACTGTTTAATGATCAGAATCCTCCTTCATATGAGTATTACGATTTACAATTTCAGTAACACGGTCACAGTGATCACTTAATGTAGAGGAACAAAGACGCTGAAAACATTGTCTCTAACATTAAGGAGATTATAGTTCAGTGGCAACATAGCATAAGAAAAAGCAGAGTGTGTCATTGGAAGTCAAATTGTATGACTTTAGACCAAAGAGAGCTCTTCAAGAGAAGTGTTACAGCAATGAGCACTAGAGTTTTCAAGGAGAGATGTGTAGAGTAGGTAGGTCTTTCTTGAAAGAGTGATTTGAGACTGGAAGTTTCAAAAAAGATTGGTGAAGGAAAATAAGCTGCGAAGTAGCAGAGAATCCCAAAGGCATTAGGCTATGTGCACAAACATCAGGGCTTGATGAAGGAAAGCAAAGAAGTCTTGAGTGTTTTTCACCACCAATAAAGCTCCGAGTAAGGGAAGTCAAGGACCTACCTGGATTTACATTCGGTGAAGAAATAATCACACACAGACAAGAACAGAAAGCAAATATCAATGTCAGGCGCACTCATATTCTAAGCTTTGTGAATTTAATTTATTATCTAAAGAAGTACAATTTTTGTCTTGTGTTATAGTTGTAAAAGTATTCTTATTTTCCAATGGAAGTATAGATGAATATAAATGTCAACACTATATTATTATATAGTAAAAAATATTTTTTCATGTGTACATATTTCAAAGGTTCTTAACAAATCTATGTAGTTCTAATTATGCTAAATATAGAGGTCAGAGCTAGCTCAGGGACCGAAGCCCTTCATGAACTCCAGCATTAACTATGAAATGGGTAACAGTGTTGTGAATAGTATCAGATGACCTGTGGCAGCTTTGTTAACTTGCATGTAGCCTAAATGTGCTTCTGAGTGTTTAGGCTCCCTTTATCTGTTTTAGAAAGTTGTGTGCTTACTCATTTCATTGCTTGGGAATTAGCCATTGTGTCCCTGTAAGACAAACACTCTTTAAGAAAGTGCAGTATTATGCTCTCTGCAGTGGAAATCCTTGTCTGTTCCAATATGTGTGTTGTGAGCAATAAAGCATCAAAATGAAAAATACAGATCTTCAGCTCATTTTTTCTCCCAAATTATTTACTTTTCAGTATAATTTGACATAAAACTACTAGTTCAGGAGACTTCATTTTAATCCAGTAATCAAAATTTGGTGTGTGTAAAATAGAAATTTTTTTTTTACTTATTATACATAATACAGGGAGTTCTGCTGGCCTGGTGGATAGAAAGTTACATGGCTAACTTAAAGGCAGTCAGTTTGAATCCACCAGATGATCTGAGAGAGAAAGAGAGACACTCTTCTAGCCTCTGAGTAGAGGTTCAGCTCTGACTCAGTTCCAACTTGATAGCAATGAGATTTGGGGGTTTATAAAACTATGTAATACATAGGACAATGTCTTCCATTTTAATAATAGATTGACTATACACTGGAGTAACTATGACTCATTCATCAAATCCATTGTTTCATT
Source organism: Elephantulus edwardii (assembly GCF_000299155.1). Classification (NCBI taxonomy): domain Eukaryota; kingdom Metazoa; phylum Chordata; class Mammalia; order Macroscelidea; family Macroscelididae; genus Elephantulus; species Elephantulus edwardii. The sequence goes on from NW_006399864.1 coordinate 3,327,066, forward strand.
GATATTAATGAATCCTTTTAAGGTCAAAATTAAACCAAACCAAAACCAAGTCAATATCCAGTGCAGGAAACTCTCTATTGGTTTCCAAAGCTACAAACCTTTATAGGGGAAATTGTTAATCTTTCTCCTGGGAGTAGCAAGTGGACTCAGACTCACCACTAAAAAGCACCATACACCCAAGGCTCCATAGTATATATATATTCGCTCAGACTGAGACATTGCCATTGAGTTGGAACTGATGTATAACTGACCCTTCAGCAGGTTTTCAGAGGCTGTGAATATCAAAGGAAGAGATTATCTGTCTTTCCCTTATAGAAAAGCTGGTGGATTCAAATCACCTGCCTTTGGGTGGGTAACACAATCCCTCAGCCACAAGGCCACTAGAGCTCCCTGTTTTATTTAGATATAGTAAAATCCAGCTATATTTTGTAAAAATGCAGTTAAAGTGGTCAATCAAGTTCAGCCAACAGATTTGAAGTAGCTGTCTCAAAAAAAAAAACAAACCAGACTATCTTTTCAATAGTCACAGGATAACTGTGAATATTTATGTTATGTTGTAAAGCAAATTGTCATGTTCCTTCTGTATTTCTAGATAGACTTTCATTTACATGGAATCGCTCACCATCATTGAATCAGGTCTTACTTCAGCTGGCTCCCCACCAGACATCTAAAGCTGTCCATCTGCATGGGAGCAGACTGCCTCATCTTTCTCCAAGAGAAAGTAACTGGTGGGTTTGAACCAACTTTTCATTTAGGAGCCCAACAAGTAACCCACTTAGTCATCAGGGTTCCTTTTATCTGGAGTAATTCTCTTACTGCTGACAAGTCAAGTGACCTCTCAGCTGACCCTCCAATGGGTTTTCAGAGCCTATAAATTGCCTTGGAGAAGACTGTCCATCTTCCTCCTTCAGAGCAGTTGGTGGATTCAAACTACCTGCCTTTGGGTTGGCAGCACAACCCATTATCTATTAGGCCACAAGAACTCCCATTATATGGAACTGTGTGTGCTGTTATGTACCAGCAAGTTGAAACCATCTCATAGCTGACCTTCCAACAGGTGTTGAAAGGCAATACATCACACAGGAGGAGACTGTCCATCCTTCTTGCATTGTGTAGCTGGTAGATTTGAACCATATGCCTTTGAGTTGGCAGAGCAACTCATTACCACTAGTCCACCAGAGCTCCCTAAATAAGGGATAGGACAAGATGACAGAGATTATTAATTTCAACTCTTTATAGACATAGATTGGCTTAGTCCCTGAAATCACTGGTCTAGAGACTCCATTTGCTAAATTTCACCTTCGTATGTGAACGGATATGCTTGCTTAAGGAAATTTCAAGCTTTACTAAGGCCTCGTTCTTTCACTTTGAAGAGCACAAGAAATAAAACAAATGAAAAAGCACAATTTGAAGATTTTAGCATTCCGTGAACAAGAGGGGATTCTTTTAAATGCCTCAAGATTAAAGCACACAATTTACTTTCCTGAACCCCAAGCTAATTTGACACTAAAACAGTTTTAAACATCAGCTAAACGACAGTATTAACAAAACCTCCTTTACCAAATAATTAAGGATGTTCCTGCTGAGCATCATAACTCAGGTATACCAGAACCTTTCCTCCAAGAAGCTCTATGAGTGACTCATACGTGAGCCTGTTGGCTTAATATTCTGTTAGTAACACTAAAATGCAGAAAAATCCCAGTATGTCCTGAGCATACACACACCCACAAGAATGCATAAGCACGCATACTCTTTCGCTTTCGCATATCACAGAAGATTAAAATAACAAGAATTTCAAAGTCTAAAAAAAGTCAGAAACATGACTACCGCACACTCTTTTATGTATAAAACTCTCAAGAAAGATAATTGATGCCTTTAAGCTCTGGTGCTGAAGAAGAGTATTGAATATACCTTGGACTACTGAGAGAACAAACAGGTTTAGCCTGGAGAAGGTGACCCAGGCTACTCCTTGGACTCAAGGATTCTCAAGCTTCGTCTGACATACTTTGGACATATTGCAAGAAAGGACCAGTCCTTGGAGAGGGATATCATGCTTGGGAGGGTGGAGGGACAGCACAGGAGAGGAAGACTCTCAATGAGACGGATTGATTCAGTCACTGGGGCAATGGGAATAGGTGTGTCAGAAACAATAATGTTGACACAGGATAATGCAGGGTATAGGGCTCTTGTACATAAGGTCACTATGAGTTGTAAGTGACTCAACAGTACATAACAACAACAACAAGGCGAGAGTAATATTTTTGAGAAGTTGTGCATATGATATGCTAGTATTAATAAACATCAAGATATTTGCAGTAACCAGGCATTTTTATTTGGACATTTAATCATCAACTAAAATATATTATACATCTACTTCATGACTTTGGTAGTTCCAGGTACATAGAAATGAACATGTATTGGTTCCAGGGAGTTTGTGATAATGTTTGTCTGTCAACTTATCTTATCGAAACTTCAGCATTGATAAGTAAAGTCAACTTTCAACTTGGATCCCATAATCCAGCCTTGAATGTCGCCTGACTCGTTCCCCCAACTAGTGTGGCAGGTGACTTGGTTGTGGCAATCTCTAAGTTCTGAGAGAGATGAACTCCAACCAACACAAACTAAACAAAAAAACAAAGCCCAAAAACAAAAGAGCACCTAACATGTAGGTAACAAGAACAATAATCACATTGTGTTTGCTTTTTATGTTTCCTTTCTAAATTCTGTTAGCTACAACTAAAGAGATGTGTATACAGGAATATCTTTGAACTTTCTTATGAAAGTCAGGCAATGTAAAACAAGGATAAATGTTGGGTATACTGGGGAAATAGTTCTTTCTGAATATAATTTTGTATCTTTCATATGAGCACTGTTATTTCACTCACAGTCATTTTTCTTAGGGAGATAAGACAATTGGCCATGAAAAGGAACTGAGACAGCAGAAAGAATTAATGCCTTTGCTTGGAACATTGAACAGTTTCTTCTTAATGCCAGAATGCAAAGGGTGTAGAAACACTGATTTCCATAACCAGATGGCGAGCTATAGCTTCTTTAAATTGGGCAGCTGTTATGTTTGTCCATAACAACTATCGGTAGTCCTGGCTGTGTTATACAATTCCTCTGCTTACTGATCAGAAATACCAGGAGACGTGATTAGGATGAGTGGTTGTCAATTAATTTATTTTGTCTCTTGAATGTGTTTGGGGTTTTTAGGAAAGTTAAAATTGCTGTGCCTTATTGCCTGGTATCACAGAAGCAAATAGAACAACCCCTAGAAGATCAAGAGGTATTGACTCTTAGTAGAGACTGTAACTCTAAAGAATCCTTCAAAGCCAAGCAGAAGCTTTGCTGAGTATGCTTGTTGATGCAGTGAGATATTAGGATATTGGTAAGCTTTTCTCTCTTGGACTTAGGGAGCTTGTCTAGAAGTGGTATCCAACCATTCTCTTCCTTTCTTCAGTTCTCATTTAACTCTCCTTTTCCAAATCATCCCAAACTCTCCTCCTGTCAAATGTACAACTTGAAAATGTGAAACTCAAAGATGATGTGAGAATGTTTTACGTAGCTCTTGGTAGTATAAATTACTGATCATTGAATGAGGGTTGTCTCCTCAGACTGAATCGAAACATGCTTTCTCCAAATCCTCAAGGATGAAATACTGCAGCAAAATATTCTCAGGATCCCTGAGATTCTAATAATGCTGTCCTGAGGCAACTTAAAGGTGGATTGAAATATTCCTGGCCCTGACTGGCTCTCTTTCTTCTTCCCTTTCTTCTTCATCTTTGTCTATTTCAGTTCAGTTTCTTCCTCTTTTCCTGTTTCTTCACAGAGTATTAATAAGGTCAGAGCACTAAAACATCTGAGTATAAAAAATAATTGATAAAGAACCTTTTCATCCTCCAAGATGTGATTCGGGAATACTTCCCAGAGGTGTCTTAAAAAGTGATTCCATTCATCACTGCTTTGGGGCAAAGCCCCAACCCTCAGAATTTAAATATATTTAATACGGTAATTATTATTTTATATATATATATTAAGCTATAATTTATTACTCATAGCCAATACTACCAGTTGAAGAGAAGATACTATTACACTAAATATTAGGGAGCTCAAGAGAGGTAGCCCAACAACAGGAGGTTGCATCAATACTCCAAAGGCCATGACTCTCTAGGGGTTTCAAAATACCAGAAGCGCTACAGGATAAAGATGCACAATCTCCTCTCAAATGATTTACAGCCTCAGAATCTTAGTGGAGGGTCAAATATGAACCAATGCTTACTTGAGAGCACTAAAATATTAAAAAATAATATATTTAAGGAAGACGGACAGATGGATGGACCGGTAAGTGATGGGTGGGTGGGTAGGTAGGATAGATAGATAGATAGATAGATAGATAGATAGATAGAAATATAGATAAACAGACTCAGTCAGATGGCTATTTGAACATTTAAGTAGTGATAAAACTTGACTTAAATGTTTTCTTTAGATGTTTAGAGGGTTACTATAAAGAGAATTCTTTCTCCAACTCTTCTGACTGAATGTCCACTTTCTAGAAATCTCATTAAAACCCCCGTATGTTCCCCATTTCACTTCACTCATCCTCCCCTTTTATCCCTTGCTTTGAAAAGGCAACTAACTCCTTCCATGTGCTGTCCTCTGCCCTGAGCAGCTTTCCACGTTTGTTATTATCTCCAAAGGAGGACACCACTTCCTGCTAGCATCCGTAGCTGATGTGACACAAAACTAATGTAACAGTCTTTCTCATCAGATTTTTAGAAAAAGACATCAAGTGTACATTTGCTGAAACAGTGGAAATGGAGCAAAAAGAGTGATCTTCTCTGTTTATAACTTATTAGCTCAAAACGCCCCAAGGCAAGAACACAGTGATTCTGTTTTTTAATGAATTGAAATTCAGGGAACAAAATATGTAGTTGTACTTTCTAAGACAGAGACTGTAGAGTTAAATCCTTGTAACTTTACAAGCCTATGAACACAATATCAGTGTAATCGTTAGCATCTAACTTCATTAACAGCGTCCCAACAGCACGATGGATCAAAGCATCAGAAGCTAACCAGAAGGTTGGCAGTTAGATCTCCCCAGCCACTCTGTGAGAAACATGAGGTGGTCCGTTTCTGTGAAGATTTACAACCATAAGAAATGGCTGTAATAAAGATGAAGTCGTTAGAAAGACAAGGCCATCCCATTCTGTCCTACAGGACTCTGTGCGTTGAAGGCAGTTTGAGAGTTGTGGGTATATCATTTCACTTGGTTAACCCACCTAGGTAGCCAGAAAGCTTTATCTTTGGTTATTTCTTACAGACTCTAAGGCTTCATTTGCTTGTGCTCAGAACTTGTCCTGTCTTGTTCTTTAATCTAAACCACCTTATTGATTCAAAGTGACTGGAAATTCATAGCACCTCATAGTTGCCAAGCCTGCCAGTTTCCACTATAATAATGCAGCTAAGTCAAAAGAACAATTTCTCTCACTTTAAAAAGTGCAAGCAAGACATTTCGACAAAAAGAAGATCACTTTTTTCCTCCTCCATATAAAATGGTAAAAAGTTCCTCTCTCCCCTATTTTATGTCATCTCTCACAATTAGTAATAATCTCAGTTCTACATGTTGTGCTTGTGGGGACTGGGCGCCAGTGAATCAGCTCTGACTCATGAAGTTTCTATGTAAAACAGAACAAAGCACTGTCACTCTTGCAATAGTTGCTATATTTGAACTCTCTGTTACACCATTGTGTTAATCAGCTCATTGAGAGTCTTCCTCTTCTTCATTCAATCTGCATTTTTACCAATCTTGATGTCATTCTCCAGGTTCAAAGTATGTGAGAAAAAGTCTCACTATTGTTTTAAGGAATGTTGGCTCTTTATCTTTCTCTCTTTTCTTTTGCCATCCAATTAGAACTGATTCATAGATGACCTTCCACTGAGTTTTTAAAGGCTGAAAATTATATGGGAGGAGATTGATCATCATTTCTACCATGGATTCAAACTGTCTGCCTTCGACTCTGGATAGCCCTGCTTGTGTAGCATGTGTGGGGAGCTCTGGTAGTGCAATGGTTAAGCAGTCAGTGACAAACTGAAAGTCTAATGGTTTCAACATTCTCAGAATCTCCCTGGTGGAAAGATCTTGCCATTCATTGGTTTCCATAAAGATCATTGTTGTGTTGTACTGACGAGTTGGAACTGACTCATAGCAGACCCTCCAGTGGGCTTTCAGAGGCTGTAAATCGCACAGGAGAAGTCTGTCCATATTTGTCTCACAGGGGCTTGTTGGTTTGAGTTATGTGCCTACAATTTGGTAATGCATCCCTTTACTACTACACACCAGAATTACTTCCTTAAAGATTCTAGTTTAGAAAGCTCATTATGAGTGTAACAGACAATAGCAAAGAGAACCCTGAATGTAGCAGCAACATGAAAAGACATTAGCAGCTTCCATTTGCAAATGTCCACTTGTTAGAAGGTCATATCTAGCCAGGGGGCAAAGCTAAGGCTCCCTCATCTCTTCCCTCACAATATTTCAGCCTCTAGAAGTCCCTTCTTATTCAATGTAAATCAACATGAACACGTGATAATGGAGGGCACTGGTCAACCTAAATGGTGGGTTGCAGGCCAAATTAGATCCTGTGAAGATTATAGTAGCTCTGAAAACAGATTGAGTTGGGCTGGGAGAAAAGTACAATAATGAATGAATGGAAATCCAAAGTCTCTCTCTGTAAACTTTCATTAAAATTAATTTTAAAAAAAAAGATTGAGGAGCAAAGTATATATGTTTGTTTACATAGTTTCCTTCTTCCTACAATTAGAAAGAAAACGAAATGTTAACAAAACACTTCACAGGTTCTTTTGCTTTCTTTAAATAGGAATTCAAACCTAACCAGACACAGATCAATAATATCTACTTCAAACATCATCATTTCTGCCATCAGACTTCCTCTCAATCAACAATAGCCTCAGTATTCAGACGGCACAAGGGAGGGGCAGCATCAGAATAAAATACATTTGGACGTCATTAAACTAGAGAAGACAAATAAGGAAAATTCTGCTTTGCTTGATCCAGTGACATCTGATAAAGCAGAAATGGAATTTGAAATCAAATAGGGAGATGTAATTGTTAAAGTAAAGCCGTTTTGAGATCTTTTGAATTTCTGAAAGTTGAACTAAGATCATAAAACATTTCTTATCCAGCAAATCTAGAGCTGTTGAATTTTTTTTTCCTCCGTGCATTTGGAGGGATTTCACAGTCAACACTGTAACTGTTAACTGCCAATTCACAGAATTCATTTCATGGTGAGAGGCTATGGCATTTCTTCCTCCACGTTTAGAAAACATCGCATTATTCATTCCCGCCATTCACAGTGCTCTCAGGAGAGGGCAAGGTCTAAATCTTCACCTGCAAGTAAATAAAAAACCGAGCTTTCATTAGCAGATGAGAAAGCATACTAGGAGTTTTAATCTGAGTTTGTACATGCAAATCACACAGTAGCAGCTCAGCTAGACCTCCTGGACCAGAACTCAACACACATTCTTTAAATGGAATCCTTGAATCTGCTTTCTCTCTCAACATCTCACCTTCCCTGGAGAAAGTTCCCCACCAATTAAAGATGTTGAATTCATGCTGAGAGCCTGTTACACAGATGAAAGCTTACACAGAATTGGGGAGACTCATCACGGCATCAAGCAGTGTAATTAAGAAAACTTTCTGATGTTTCATGAATATGAGTGACTGAATAAATGATTGAGAGACATGACTCCTCATAACCAACTTTTTCCAGTCCTGAGGATGCACTGGGGTCCACAGGAGAGCAGGGGTGAGTTAGAAAGAAGAAGAGAGTCAAAGGCCAAAGTCTCTCACTAAAAAATAGACAATTGCAAAGAGGAAATAAAAATGAATAGTGTCCAACATAGAATAAAAGCAATAGCTAGTGTTCTTGATTCCCATTGAATCGATCACAATGCATAGAGACCCTATGAAGAAAAGGACTGAACCGTTTCTATAACTATCCATGTTTATCTAAGTTCATAGAGTTTCCAGAGGCATGTTGTTTAGGAAGTGGATGCCACACCTGCTTCCAACTAACAGATAACAATTACTATTATAGGATATGAAATGTAGGCAAACAAGTCACTCTAGTTAACATAAAACCTCCATAAACAAGCAGGAATAAGTAACACATACAAAACAGTAGCTGAATTAGCTTAGATTCAAAATGATGAAAAGTAGAATATCCGATGTATTAGGAGAAAAAGACACCCCAGATTCAAGCACATTCTATAAGGACCTTTTTTAAAATAATAAGCAGGACAAAGACAATTACTCCCCAATGAGGGAGAGCATCAAGACAACGCCGAGAGACTCTATTGAATTAGAACCATGACTTGCATTTATTCTATTGGGGACAAAGAAAATCATCATCACATCAAAATTAGTGGCAGGCACAATTCATCACTGTGGAGGTCTGTACTACAGAATCAGGCAAAGGAGCATGATAGGAATACCAACAACAGATTAAGGGAGTTTACAGCATTGGCTCTGAGACGTGGCCCCTGGCTACATGGTGGTTAGGATGTGACTCAGGATGAAGTGATTCAGGATCATCGTCAACAGGACTCTAACTTTTGACTTTGATTATATAACACGAGACTATTTTCAATAAATCATTAAGGACGTCCGGCAAATCTGAGGTTAATTTATCCCTCCTTGTGATTTCCTGGGATTGTCATTTATTTTCAATTGTACTTTTCCTGGGACAAGCTGTCATCCCATGGATTTTCTGGACTTGTTAAATATGCACCACCACACAGTCGGTTTAATGATCAGAAAGAGCTCAAATGGCATCTGAATTTACGTGAAGACTTTGGATAAGAGTTCAAGATCAGAGGCACTTTATGTGTGTGTCAATAGAAAACCTCAAAGTGGAGCCTTAGCTCTATTTAGAGTCTTGACATGAATCTAGACTCCATACTGGATTTTATAAAACCTATCCTTTCACAAGACAGTCCATTTAAGCTAAGCACTAACTTGGGCTGTCTGACTCAAGGACAACATTTGTTTACTTCGAGGCCTGGGCTCTGGAAGAAGAAGGTCTTTGTCGTTATAGACAAAATTGTTTGCTTTTTGCCTGAGAGATCTTGATATGCAACACTGTCAACAAATATTCACAAGTAGAGCTAGAGAAACAGACGCAATTGAGAAAGGTTACCAGGAAAACTGACCCTGCCCACCATTCAGGGACCACTCTGTAATAAATTGAGTGACAAGTACCTTTGGCTAATCATGTGGCCCCACTAAGGATCTATTTTCAAATTCTCAATTCCAGATAGGCCACTTTTGACTTCCTTGATGGTCTTTCAGCCAGTTCTCAATTGTGACTTTGGTTCCTAATCCACCAAGAACACGTCCTTTTTTGTCTTGCATTTTTACTCTGTGACACCAGGTGTTTCTCTGGTCTGGATCAACTCTATCCCTCAGCAAACCTCCTTTGATTTTATTTAAGCTGATTCTGATGGTTTTCTACAGTAAATCAAAATAGAGTTAAGGCACCCTGGTACACCACAGCCTCCCACAAGCCATGTGCTTCAGAATTTAAGCTGTAATATACATGCTGGAAGGGAGTTGTGGTGGCTTAGTAGTAGAAGTTGTACTACTAAGCCAAAGACACATAGTTATAATCCAGCTGCTCTGTGGAAAAAGATGAGTAATCTCCTTCCATGAGATTTACAGGCTCTGAAAACTTGCTGAATGGAAGGTCAGCGACAAGTCATTTCTGACTCGCAGTACATAACAACATTGCTGGAAGATACTAAGGTAAGTCATGGGCCCTGACAGTTCATTTTTCCTATGTTTTTGACGATCTGGCCTTAACATTCTCCTTATTCAATCTTAACTTCAAGGAAAAAAAGAACAAACAAAAAACAAATCATCTCAGTCTTTCCACCATAAGCATTAAAATGCCCCTGTGTTATTTCTGTTTCTATCACTTGTAAAAAAGTTGAAGAAAGCAGAGACACTGGATTGGATCCTGAGAAAGATCACCTTTGGAAAAGTACTAAGAAGATATGAAAGATTAAGAAAATATATTTGGGAGGCAAATGGAACCTAATGTGCCAGAAGCAAATTCATTGTTAAAGAAGGCAACCCACGTCCAGTTCTTTGGTCGTGTTTATATTGAAGAGAAATAGCATCTGCATATAGCATATAGTCTCTCAAGTAGACATAATGAGACATTCCAACACAATCTCCTAATACAGTGAATCCTAAACTTGAGCCTTTCACCTAGAAAGCAGTCAAGAGACCAGGAGACGTATTGCCCTGGGAAAATTTGCAGTCAGGACTGCAAATTACTGAGGAGCAATGGTGTTAGTTTGAAGACTACGCTGCGCCTGATTTAGACTATTGTCTTTTTGATAATTCCTGAGAGCTGGACAATGAGTAAGGATGACAGAGATAAACTGATGCCTTTGAACTGTGGTGTTGGAGAAGACTATCCCATGGACTGCCAAAAAGACAGACAGATATGTCTCTGAGAAAATGCAGCCAGAGTGCTCCTTGAAGGCAAGAATGGTGAATGATGCTTAATCTCACATACCTTGGGCATGTTGCTAAGAAAGGCTATTCCTTAGAGGAGGACATCATGCTTGGAATAGTGAGAGGACAGAGAAAGAGAGGAAGACCTTCAACTAACTGGACTGACATAGTGACTACAGCAATGGCCCCAAGTGTATCAGAGGTTAGCACAGGATAGAACAGGGTTCAGTTCTATTCTTTATAGGTTTATTATGAGCTGTATTCAACTCAATAACATCTAGCAACAACTTGAAAAGGTGTGCCAGTAAAGGAAGTATTTATTTTGGTGTTGTTGTGAACTGTTGAGTTCAACCTATAGCAGAACCTCCAGCAGATTTTCAGAGGCAGTAAATCACATAAGAGGAGAGGAGACGTCTATCTTTCGATCACAGAGCAGCTTGTTCTTTACCGCTAAGAACATAAAACCTTTTGTAATTTGATCAGATCAAAAGACATCTGGAAATCCAGAAGATTTCCCAAAGGGAAAGAAAGAAACATAGGACCAATGCTATGTTCTGAAAGAAAAATTTAATGAGTCCTGATGAGGCATCTTCCTAGACTTCATTGGCAAGAAATGTGGGGCTGGGCATGTCTTACCTTTGTCAACTTCACAAAGGGGAAATGTCCCTGTCAATAGTATCAACAAGACAAAACCAATTCCCATGAGGTAAGACATGTCCCCCACGCACCTGTCCCTCTTTATACTCATCTGAACATCAATCTTACTGATTTACTGCATACACAATCTAATGTGATGGCTCACAGACTACACAGAAACATATTCGGGAAGTCAAAAGGTTATAATCCAAGTTAGGAGCATAATAGAGTCAAGACAGCTTCCAAAATGTGCTTGTGGGCACCTCAGCCTTGACCCTCACAGATTTAGGCCCATGTTACAAAGGTCTCATCCTGGCAATATATTGGCTCTCCCCATCTGAAGTCATTCTATAAACTTGGACAAAGGCCTTAGCTCCCATTCTAATGGTGTAGCAATCTCAAGGTCCCATATCATGTCAGGTCTCTTGTTCTCTGCTGTGGATGCTACTGCTGTCGGTCCTTTAGGCCCTCTTGCTTGCTCCTTTTCTAGAAGTGAGGATTTTTTTCTGCTACTGGATCTAGTCAATTTAATAGCAAGACTACCCTATCCCCTCGTGAACTGCTAAAACAAACCAATCCTCTTGTGGAGAGACTAACATGTACATTCCCACCTATCCTCAGAGCAAAGTCAATTCCAATAGCTTGGAAAGTCATATTGAAAGATAAACTCCACATTCATGTTGGAAAGTCTTCTGGAACTAGTCCCCTGAGGTGTTGTGTGCAAGGTATTGTGTGCTGAAGACATCTGCAAGCTAGAAAAATCACCATGTTTGAAAACAAAACACGACATTTGACAGAGGCAGAATGAGAAAGATAAGTCAGAACTGGTCAGGTCCAACATATACATAACACTGGGCTGGTTCTGAATGATCCCACATCTACTGCTCCTCAGTATTTATTAGAACTGTAGAAAAAGCACCTCAACAGTGTCCGGTTCCCAATACATATTCAGTAAACAACAACGGTCAGGAATGAGCACTGGTTATGACTCTACATGCAGATCCTTTTGTAAGACATGAGCTAAGTTTAAGGTTTACACTCACAATTTTGAACAAAGCTTGACAATGCTCTTTGCCACCTTCCCCCAGCTCTCTGAAAAAATTAGTTGTGTGCTGATTGTTTGTGATTTCTAGCTATTATATGGTATGATAACATTTTTTATATCAATCACTAAATGTGTCAGGTCAATTTTAAGTTTTGAGTGTAACACAAAATTTTATGTTCTCAATTTTCACTAGATGTTGTTGCATGTCAATGTGTATAGCTTCAACTGCAGTAACAGGAAACTTGATGAATGCATGCTTTAACAAAAGGAATCATATTATTTCACAAAGCAATAAATTCAAAGTTCAACACCAAAGTGATTTGATTCAGTGGTTCAAATTACACCATCAGGGACCTGCAGCATTTCTTTCTCCTTTCCTGTCTAGAGTGGTGGTTTCACCTAAGATGATTCTTTTAATTATTATTAGTAATAATAATAATAATAATATACTTGCCTATAAAAACTGGAGGAAACAAGATTTTTCCTATTCACATCTAGAGAGAGAAACAAATCACTACCTATAGAATGAAATATATAAACACTTCATTTCAGTCCGATTGAATCACCTAAATTCACACACCATGCTTCCATCAATAAGGGAACACCATATGTTGATTTCTTTCTGCTAATAATTATTAACCAACAAGGATAATGACTGTGTCTGTTTATTTCTAATCATGTGCACTGTGTGAAGCAGAGCAAGATACTCAAAACCAAAGTTAAGGTAGAAAGGAGGAAGGGACAATACAGCAGGTAGTGAATCAGCCATCTTTATTTTAGTAGTCATGAGAAGAGATTAAATTGCTATAGAGTTGAGCAAAGAAAAGAGGGTAGTTTTAAATCAAGACTCACCTGGAAGTTGTCTATACACTTAGAAAACTGCCAGAATACCTTCAAATTATCAACAAATTGGGAGACAATCTTTCTAAAATCTAAAAAAATATTCCTGTCAACAACAATTTACATAGAAATACAAGAAAAATGCTTATAAGATCACAGCATTTTCAACAGCACTGATAAGCCAGAAGTCATGTTCCTGCTAAATTCAAAATACTACATTGTGGTCACATTAGCATTTTCATTCCTTAGCTTTTTCTTGAGTGTGGGAAAATTCCATACAACGAGACTTCTAAACATCTCATGAAAATGAACGGCTGGATCTACCCTATTTGCCATTCAGACACATGACAACATGTCAGAACTTGAACCTCAACTAGGTAACCAGTCTGGATTTTTATCCAGGCTTCCACCATGTTAACAAAACTTCAACACTAAAAGATAGGATTGAATCTGACTGATTTGAAAGCCTGTATATATCCAAATCTAAACTGTACTTTGCAAAGTATTGACTAAATGATTGTTCAAGCTAAAATCCTTTTCAACAAGTAGAAGAGCTGGTACTATATGAGGAAAGCACAGCCTCTTGGACTTTAAAGGCCAGGGGTTTTTTAAATATATATACAGGCTATGCTCTTTGCAATCACTTGTTATGCATCATAGAGGTGAACAATGACTAGGGAGGATAGAAGGAGAATTGATGTCTTTGAGCTGTGGTGCTGGAGAAGAGTATTGAATGTACCATGGACAGTCAAGAAAACAAACAGATTCATCCTAGAAAGGTTAAACCAGGCTGCTCCTTAGAGGCAAGGATTCTGGGGCTTCGTCTGACATACTTTGATCATGTTGTAAGGAGAGACAGGTCCTTGGAAAGGGACATCATGCTTGAGAGGGTGGAGGGACAGCACAGGAGGGGAAGGGCCTTTATAAGGTGGATTGATTCAGTGACTGGGGTAATCGGGATGGGTGTGTCAGATGCAGTGCATTTGGCACAGGATAGAGCAGAGTGTAGGGCTGTTGTACATAGGGTCGCTATGAGTCGCAAGTGACTCAATGGCACATAACAACAACAACAATATATATATATATATCTCAGATGTTTAGGTTTAAGACAATAATATGAGTTTACACAGCCTTCAGATGTTATCTTCTTCGAAGTGTTAGTTGTTGAGAACTTGTTTGGATTACAGCACTCCATTGATATGTGACAACTAGTCAGTGAATACATAAATAATGGAAGTTTATGTACTATAATCATGTAATAATCCAGTTAATATGTGATAGTTATTGCTCTAGGTCAAGGTTACCTATATCCTTTATCTTAGGTATCTATAAAGAAACAAAATTTAAGAAAGATCTTTTAAAAGTGAGCAACATTTTGAGAGGGAAGAGCAGGGAGGAAATACATTTTTAGAAGGGAATAAAAATGGCAAAGGTACAAAATATGAATTAGTATGGCAATGTCAAAGAATATTAATGGGCATAAAGTGTTAAAATTATTTCAGCAAAAGAAGGGAAAAGATTTAGGAATTGATAAGTATGAGAATGCTCAGTTCCGCAATCAACACTCTTCGCACCAGCAGTCAGGAAATCAATCAAAAGACAAAACTACATTAAGAAAATCTGCTGTTGTACTGCAATCCCAAAGGTACACGGTTCGAATCCACCAGATGCTCTGCCGGAGAAGGAGGGACAATTTCCTCCTGTACCAGTCAGATCTGATTTGATGGTACATGCACAAAAAATAATAAAATAAAATAAAAAATTTTAAAAAAAAAGAAACTCTGCTGTTAGGAACCTTTCCAGAATGCTGATGGGCAAAGATGCCAGTCTAGAGAATAAGATGTGCCTGAAGGATATGGTCTTCACAATTACTTGCTGTGCATCAGAGAGCTGGACAATTAATAAGGATAACAGAAGAAGAATTGATGCCTTTGAGTTGTGATGCTGGAGAAGAATATTGAGCATTCCATAGACTGTCAAGAGAACAAACAGGTTTGTCCTGGAGAGGGTGAAGCTAAGTTGATCTTTAGAGGCAAGGATTTTGAAACCTCCTCTCATAAACTTTGGACATGTTGCCCAGAATGACCAGTCCTTGGAGAAAGACATCATGCTTGGGAGGAAAGGTGGAGGGATAACACAGGAGAGGAAGACTCCACCTGAGATAGAATGACACAGTGACTGGGGCAATGGGGGCAGATGGGTCAGAAACAGTGAGATTGGCTCAGGATAGGGCAGGGTGAAGAGTTATTATGCATAGGGTCACTATGACTCAACGGCACATAACAAGTTAAGATTAAGACTGAATTATATTTTATTTCATCTGAATTTTTTTCATCTGTAGTTGTGGTGTCATAAACCTTGAAAATTGGCTTTTAAAGGAGTGGCATCTACTTCATAAACAACATGCCTCTGGAAACTCTACGAACTTTGATAAATGTTGATAGTTGTAGAGGGGCTTCATGCCTTTTGTTCACAGGGTTTCTATGAGTTGTCCTCAACTTGATGGTAATCAGCAACAACAACATTCATCGCATTTCATTCCATTTGGGGCATGGTCTCCAGCTGTCTTAACTGCGGACACATGGTCTTGCAAATCATCAACAGCTGTATGGTTAGTATAAGAGAGCTCTTTCCACACTGTGAAAGATGGTGGTGGAGAGAGAGTGAAGAGACCTGGTAAAGTGTAAGCAGAGAAACACTGTAGTTGGCACCACAGTTAAAAGTTTTACTTGCTGCTGACTTGTAACTGCTCCGAGATAAAATTTTCTGGATAATTGAGGAAACCAGAGGTCCATCTGTGCCGTTGGACTTAACCTGGACTTTCACTAATTTAGGAATTGTGCCTTGTTGATTTGGCTTGAGACTGCTGAACTAAGCCTGAACTTGCATTGTGTGATATTCTTTGCCTTCCCTACTCCCCAACCTATTTCCCTAATAAACTCCACAGTTGTAAGTCAAGTCTCTGGGTCAAGTTGAAATGAACATTAGACCCAATGATTGATATAAATAGATACAGGAGTACATAGGATGGTACATGTAACCATGTAGCTATTTGTTTAGTACTACGGATGTTATTGATGGGGACAGTTTCCCTTTATGAAGTAGGCAGAAGTCAGATTCAATCACCCCCAGGTTGCAACTGCTCCTTACACAATACAGTACTAGCCATCTATCTTAACTGTTTCACAAGATGGTCTTTGACCATACTGCAGGATGTTGAGATCTTTGCCCTAACACCACCAAAATCCCAAAGCTTGAGCGTACTTCTAAATAGACAGCTCATCACAATAGACCTAGTCTTTCTCCATTACCCATAAAAAAAATGTACTCACCTGTACTAAAATGTATTATCTAGCATTAATATTTAGCATAAAGAGTTCAAAGTTGCATTGGAGCTCTGTTAGTTAGTGGAGGGAGATACAGTTGTGCTACTAACTCATAGGTGGGTGGTTCAAATCCACCAGCTACTTTGTGGGAGAGAGTTGGGCAGTCTTCCTGTGAGCTTTGCAGCCTGTGAGAGCTCACCAGAGGGTCAGCCATGAGCTACATAGAACAATTAATTTTTCACAAGTTGTCACACACTTTTAAATTGATAACTGTGCTTAGAAACACTTTTTCTTTTTTTTTGCTATAGCCGTCATTTGTGGCAACATGTTAAGAATATTGAAATATATAACGAGTCAGTGAATTGAGTCACTGACTAAACTGAAATTTACCTATACCTAGTCTATGGTAGAAAATAACCATGAAAGATATTTTAAGATCAATTGAGAAATTGTAAATATGGTGTGCATAATTTATTGAATATTCTAATTACTAGACAAAAGGTCAGTGGTTCAAATCTATCTACAGGTTGGTTGGCAGATAAGCATGACTATCCGTTTCCAAAGGTCACTGCCTTGAAAACCTTATGGAGCAATTCTATTCTGAAAAAAGGGTTAGGAGTCAAAACTGATTTAGTACTCCATATAACCCAGCTATTCCACTACTCCACAGTTTCAGCAAGCAGGGTTGTGTTATCTGCATAACACAGATTGTTGATGAATCGTCCACCAATCCTGACACCACACTTCTCC
>NW_006399864.1:3345057-3346571 GCF_000299155.1 Elephantulus edwardii
GGGATGGGAGTGTCAGAGACAGCGAGATTGGCACAGGACAGAACAGAGTTTAGGGCTGTTGTACATAGGGTCGCTATGAGTCGCCAGTGACTTGACAGCACATAACAACAACAATAATCCCACTACTAGGACTACACCCCAAAGAAATTAGAACCAAACCACAAATGGAGATTTTTACACCAATGTTCATAGCAGCATTATTCACCATCACAAGACCATGGAAACAGCCCACATATTCAACGAATGAATGAATTGAGAAATTGTGGTACATTCACACAATGGAATACTATGCAGCACTCAGGAGCAATGATTTTGGAAAACACTACACAATTAAGAAGAGACTGGAGAGTATTATGCTGAGTGAACTAACTCAGTCTCATAAGGACAAGTACTTCATAAGATTGTAATTGTAAAAATAGAAGGAAAACTAGTAAAACATGCATGGGGGTCAAAAGGGAGAAGAAGTGGGAGCAGAGCGGTGTGGATAGGTAGGGAAGAGACCACAGGGTTGCATAAATTGGTGACTGGAAGGAGGGGGTGAAGGAAATGGGAAGGATCCGGAAGGGACTTGAAAGACAGGATAATGATGGGCATTATCCAATGGTGATTAATTTTATAAAACATAATAAATGTAAATGAGTGTATAAAACTCAATGTGACTAAAGAATACTGTAAAACACAATGTAAATGAACTTTGTAAGCAAACCAATGTAAAATTAAAAAATGAAAGTTAATTTTAAAAAACTGACTTAGTTACAACTAACAATGACTTACATCAACGTTATATTTTCTGCCTTTGAAAAATAAACACTGTGGCTTTTCAAAGAATATACTTCTTTCCTAGGAAATGCACAATGAAATATTTAGAGATAAAGGGGCATTTTTGCCTTCAATTTACTCTCAAATGGATTAAGAATGTATTTTTTAAAAGAATATACAAGAGTTCCATGTTCTCTTTGGAAATTTTTTGCCATTTTTTCTTTTGTTGTTGAAAAATATAGTTAATAACATTTTGCATTTCAACATTTTTCAGAGATCACCAAATTTTCCATCCCCATAAATAAAACTCAATGTTACCTAAACAATAGTTGCCTCTTTTAAAGTTTAAAAATTGTATGTTGTTCTTTTGAAGAAGAATAAAGTCTTATTTAATCCAATGGGTCATTAATGCATTTGCAAGATATAGCTAGAGGTAAGGACATTACGAGTGACTGTAAGAGAATATTCAGAAAGGACAGGAGAAAAAATGGAAAAACAGGTGGGCAAGCAAGGAGACAGCAGTATTTGACTTTCACTAGCTTTTACAAGAGGAGGGAATTTCTACAAACAACAACACTATAGAGTTGATTCCAGTGAAATTAGGCACAACCCCACAACTTCTTAATGATTATTAACACCAGCTGTCCCTCCTAGGGCTCTCATTTTTCTTCTCTCAACACCGGACCAATCGGTAGCATCAGGATGGATGGCGAAGAGATTGAGATTGTTCACAGCTTCAGTTTGCTCGGCTCCAC
>NW_006399864.1:3348126-3353439 GCF_000299155.1 Elephantulus edwardii
ATCAGAACTGACTTTGACAAGCACTGTGGCAATTGGACAATTAAAACAGACATTCGGATGGCGGGGAAGAAGAACAAACTGGGGAGGAGGATGGAGAGAATGGTGCGGCAATGAAGGAGTGAAAGCCCAGAATCCCTGTGAATGTTCATTGAAACTAATAAAATTTAATAATAAAAAAAGAGAAAAAAAAATTTAACTTCTCTGTGTTTGTTAAAAATCACAATTAAAAGGGAATTAAAAAAAAATCTATCTTCAAAAACTCTGCTGTTCAATCAGAACCAATCCAAAGCAACCCCTCTAGTGGATTTTCTGAGACTGTAAATTGTGCTCTGGAAGAGACTGCCATCTTTCTCCAGGAGCCACTGATGGATTCAGACCACCACAGGGGTGTCACCTTTGAGATAGGAGTGCAACTCCCTACAGACTATACTGTCAGAGCTCCCCCATCTGTAAGATTAAGGATGATAAAAAAATACAAACTAGATGTGGTTGCTTTGAGTTTTAAATAAGATATTATACGAAAATAATGGCTGTGCTGCATTCCCAAAGTCATGTATGTTATTCAAACCCACCAGCTCCTAAGTAGGAGAAAGATGAGAAATCTCCTCCCTTACAATTTGTTGTTGTTGCTGTTATACGCCGTTGAGTCAACCAGTATTCATAGCAACCCTATGCACAACAGCTCTAAACTCAGTGTTATCCTGAACCGATTTTATTGTTTCTGACACATTTACCATCATAATTCCAATTACTACGTCAATCCATCTCATTCCAGGTCGTCTTCTCCTGTGTTGTCCCTCCACCCTACCTAGCATGATGTCCTTCTCCAAAGACTGGTCCCTCCTGGAAACATACCCAAATATGTGAGATGGAGCCTCAAAATCCTTGACTCCAAGGGATAGCTTGGCTTCATCCTCTCTTGGTTGTTCTCTTGAAAGTCCATGGTATTCTCAACACTCTTCTATAGAACCATAACTCAAAAGCATCAATTCTTCTTCTTTATCTTTAGTCACTGTCCAGCTCTCTGGTGCAGAGTAAGTAACTGCAAAGACCATGGCCAGAATTAGGTGCACCTTAGTCACCGGCCTGACATCATTGCTCTTCAGCCCTCTGGACAGTAGATTTTCCTAATGCAATTCATCTTTTGATTTCCCAACCACTGGTGCCAAGAGTGTTGATTGTGGAGCTAAGCAAGCTGTAATTGTGAACAATCTCAATCCCTTCTCCATCTATCATAGTGCTGCCAATTGGTCCAGTGGTGAAAATCTTTGTTTCCTTGATGTTGATTAAGCATCATTCAATTTACATTGCAGATTACTGTCCTTGACCTTCTGCAGCAAATGCTGAATGTTCAGCTATGAGTGAGTTCCAACTTGACAGCACATAACAACAACACCAACACATGTGGTTGTCATGAGGTTGAAATTAAATATTATATGAAAAATGCCTGATCATAGTACTCAGCCAATAAATAAGCTGACATGTTAATGTTTATTTATGAACAACATTTTTTAACCCAGAAGTTGATTATTAATCATATTCAATACATAGTGACATGTTGTTGTTGTTGTTGTTGTTGTGTACCACAGATTAAGGACAGATCCATCGCTGACCCTCTGGCAGGTTTTCAGAGACAGTTAATTGCACGGGAGGAAACTGCACATCCTTCTACTGATAGACTACTCATACTGTTTTAAAAATAATAATAGATTCTGACAGTGGACAGCACAGGATTAACTTCCTGATGCCCTATAAGACTGTGTGTAACTATCAATAATCCTTTTGGCTCTTGCTCTGCCTTCCAAGACATCTTTCAGGAGACCACATGCAAGTTATAGTTTGTACTTATGAGATAAATATTATGGTCCCCATATTAAAGATGAGGTAACTTCACACTCCTGGAAGGAAGTACCAAACCCGAATTCACACAGTTCATTGATAGCAGAGACAGGATTTCAAAGCAGCATAGGCCTTACTGCAAAGCCTATTATCTGTGCATTTATCATAACTTCTCACCGAGAGTCAATCTCAGAGGAGTAATCTCGTTTTCAACATAACTATAGTTCAGAAAAGAAAAATACTGGCATGCTGAGTTTTGAAAACAGAGTTTCAAGGTAAGCAAATGAGAATGACAAGCAAATCTCATTCTGATTGTCTTTTAGGAGCATTTTAAAGATCAGAGCTCACCATAGAACAGAAACGGTAACACTGCTATGACACAGCAGAAGCGGGATTGGTAGCCACAAAAAAAAAAAAAAAGAATCTCCTTCTCTTTCATTGTTCTGATTGGACACTATTTGTGGAACTGCCTGAGACATAGGTTCAAATTCTGTTTTCCAGAATACATTTTTGCTCCCCATAGCCCATTTCTAGATGCAACAGATGTTCCTTTTCAATGACTCAATGGTTGAAACTTAGAGAAAGTCTTTTGGGAAGGGCAGTTTCTTGCTGAGCTGCAAAAAAACCCCACACCACACATTTCATATGGAGAGGTTTATTCCCCTGAGTTTTTTCAATGGGCTGGAAGGTCAGAATCGTGTATTGTGTTCTGTCATCTTTCATGCATAATGCATGCAATGACTATTTCTAAACAGCTATCCTCTGAGGGAGTGTTAATAAAATAGCTACTTGATCCATTCTTCCAAAAAGAATCTTAAACTCTGGCTTATATTAAAACCACAATGTTTTCACTATGAAAATCTAAAGACTTTTTTTTAGAGAGAGAGATTATCATAAAGTTAGCCGAGTTCTCTTCCTGAACGTAAACCTCTGTTATTTTTGCATTAGAAATTCTGTTGACTGAAAAATATTATAAGCCATCTTCACACTTAGCCTTTTTAACAGTTTAGAGATGTTGCAGGGTTTCTAATTAAGCAAGACACAGTTAATGAATAGATATGTAAATAGCTTCAGGGAAGTGTTGAAACAAAGTATATCATTATTCAAAGCAGTTCAATAATATGAACAGTAATTTAACAATCTTTTAATAATAATTACACTATCAAGCATAGTTCCTAAAATGTTTACCATGTGCCTTAAAAATGTACTGAAATCTCTATATGGCACTTGTCTCACCTAATTCTTTTTAAAGGAGCTCTGGTGCTATAGTGTAAAGCCTCTTGTGCTGCTATTTGAAAGACCAGCAGTTCAAATCCACCAGCTGCTCCAAGAAAGATGGGCTGTCTCCTTTCTTAAAGATTTGCAGCTTCAGAAACCCAGTGGACACTGCAATGGATCAGACTGTACTTGATACCAGGAAATATGGATAATTCCTTTTTTATTTATTTTATAGTGGTTGTTGTTATGTGCCATCAAATTTCTTGGGACCCACGTCAAGTTTCTTGGCACCCATAGGAACCCTATGTACAGCAGCTCTGAACCCTGCCTTGTCCTGAGCCAGTCTCATTAATTCTGACACACCAACCTCCATTGTCCGAGTGATTGTATCAATCCATCTCATGTGGGGTCTTCCTTTCCTGTGCTGTCCCTCCACCCTTCCAACCATGATGGCTTTCTCCAAGGACCAGTCTCTCCTACCCATGTGCCCAAAGTATGTGAGATGGAGCTTCAAAATCCTTGCCTTCAAAGGGAAACTTGAATTCACCCTCTCCAAGACATCCAATTTGTTTTCTTGGCAGTCCAAGGTATGTTCAAAACTCTGGTCTAGCACCACAATTCAAAGGCATAGATTTTTCTTCTGTCATCCTTAGTCATTGTCCAACTCTTTGAAGCATAACAAGTAATTGTGGAGACCATAGCCTGGATTAGGTGCACCTTAGTCTCTAGACTGACATCGTTGCTTTTTAGTACTCTGGAGAGGTCCCTAACAGCAGATTTTCCCAGTGCAATTAGTCTTTTGATTTTCTGAGTGCTGGTGTTAAGAGTGTTGTATTGTGGAGCTGAGCAAGCTGTAATTGTAAACAACTTCAATATCTTCTCCATCTATCATGGTGCTGTCAATTAGCCCAGTAATGAAAATCTCTGTCTTTTTGATGTTAAGCTTCAATCCATATTGAAGACTACAGTCCTTGACCTTATGCAGCAAGCACTTCAGGTCCTCTTCGGTTTCAGCAAGCAAAACTGTGTCATCTGCATTATGTAGATTGCATAGATTGTTGATGAGTCAACCTCTAATCTTGATGCCACATTCCTCCTCATAAAGCCCTGCTTCCTGAATGACCTTTTATACATATAGTTTGAAAAAGTATGGAGACAGGATACATCCCTGAGACACTCCTTTCTCGACTTTGAACCATGCAGTGTTTTCCTGCTCTGTTCTAAGGGCTGCTTCCTGATCCAACTATAAATTTCACATAAACACAATCAAGTGTTCTAGGATTCCCATTTTCCTCAAGGTTCGCCACAATTAGTTGTGATCCACACAGTATACATTCATATACACTGTGTTTCACACTATTCTTCAATCACATTCTTTTTCATGCAATCATTCCCATTTATTGCATATTGTAAAACCAATCACCACTGAATATGCCCACCATTACCCCATTTTTCAGATACCTACCAATTATTTCCCATTCCCTTCCTCTGCCCATCAAACTGTGCTACCACATGATTTTCCCCTTGCCCATCCTAACTCTTCTCCTCCCATCACTTCCCCCCCTTGACCTCCTATACATGTTTTAATAGTTATCCTTCTACTTTGACAATGGTCTTATGTAATATTTGTCCTTAAGTGGCTGAGTTAGTTCACTCAGCATAATGCTTCTTTTCAAGAGGCATTAACTTCTTAAACCTTATAAAATATAACTTTATAGGTTATATTTATTCTTATAAAGAGCAAATTTATATTTATTCTTATAAAGTTATACTTTATATCTTAATAAAACTGACACTTGAAAGATCAGATACCTGATCTAAGTTTTGAGAGAACCAACATGTAATTCCAAATCTCTCTGATGTTTCATCCTCAGAGTCTTAAACTATTATCTCCCTAAGATTCTAGAAATGTGTGTGTGCTCACATTTGTTACCTTATGAGTATACCATTCACACATCATTTTTTTTTAAAATAACATAAATATATTTAAAAGGAAACTTGGTAAAGTCACATGGTAATTGATGTCATTAAAATCAACAATATGTCAACAGATGTGCAGGCTGGATTTAGAAGAGGTCGTGGTACTAGGGATATAATAGCTAAAGTTAGATGGATCTTGACAGAAAGTAGAGAACACCAGAAAAATGTCTGTCTGTGCTTCATTGACTATGCAAATGCTTTTGATTGTGTGGATCACAACAAGCTGTGGCTGACTCTGAGAAGGATGGGAATCCCAGAACATCTGATCGTGCTAAT
>NW_006399864.1:3354464-3388106 GCF_000299155.1 Elephantulus edwardii
AGTGACTTGATGGCACATAACAACAACAACATGACATTAAGTTGTCCACATTAAAGTAGTCATAGTAATTTTAGTATTCCCGCCTTCCTTCTGCCATGTTGAATATTTACCAGAACTGAGTTGGAATGTATTTTTAAATGCTGCTTCATGAATATACATATACAAAATTTATGTTAGAACTTTTCTGAGAATTTACAATGCACCAGGCATTGTATTAGGCTCTGGGGATATGTACATTATCCATGGAAAGAAATGGATAGTTTATTCTAAAATACTAGGCTTATTCTAAATGCTAGCTGTTTAAGCTTAAAAAATACCATACCCATATAACTCTTTGTACCCATAGTGGCATCCATTTCCTAAACAACATGCCTCTGGAACCTCTATGAACTTTGATAAATGTCGATATAGAAAGGATTCAGGCCTTTTGTTCATAGGGTCGCTATGACTCGTGCTCGACTCGACAGCAATCAACAACCACCACCTGCATTACTTAATCATTAGATCCTGAGAGACTCAATCCATCAGCAAGTATGTCTTAAATTCTTATTATGAATCAGGAATTGTATTAAAGGCTCTCTAGCAAAATAACAATGGACAATGTGATAGTCCTTATCTTTGAAAAATTACAAACTACCATATGTGAAAATGCTTTAGCCAGGCACATAATTAATTCTGTCTTGGAAAACAATGCTGGGACTTAGTAGTAATTAGATGGAGAGATGTGAATTTTGTTTTCCTACTTCTTTTCTCGATCTTACTGTAGAATGTATATTAAGGAACAGAGCTAAAGGAGAGACCAGTGCCAGTCCAAAAGGAGTTTGGAATTTGAAAAGAGCAGAGGTCTAATTGTTTAATCTATGTGTGTCATATCAAATAGGTGATATTTTATCCTGAGCATGGTGTTGAGTCACAGAATGGTGCCCAGTCACAGAAAAAAAAATCTTAGCAGACACAGGAAATTATAATTACAAATGCCTACTTTGTCCCAAGGGAGTGCTAGTGAGGTAGGCGAGTTGCCTCATTAACCAACAGCCACCACTCTGGCAGTTCAAATTCTCCTGCATCTCCAATGAGGAAAGATGTATAATCTCTCCTGCAGCCTAAAAAAAAAAAAACCCACCAAAAGGTCAGTTGTTTGTTTGTTCCAACTCAACAACAATGAGGTGAGTATAATGGAATGGAATCTGTTCCAAGGAGCCCTGGTGATACTGTGGATTAAGTGCTGGAATACACCCTGAGAGGTTCAAATCTACACGTGGCTTCCCGGGCAAGTGAAGCGGCAGTCCACTTCCATAATGACTTACAATCCTGGAAATCCTAAAGACTTAATGGCTGTGAGTTGGGTTTTCAGTTTGGTGTGCCTAAACAATTGAAGAAACACAATGTGACTGAATCTCTGTAAGGTGGTGAGGCAGATACAGGGGATCAGATCCCATAGTCACGTGGGCAATGGAAAGGACTTTCTTCTGAGTAGGATGTGGCACCTTTGAAAATTATAAGAGTGGTGTGATCAGATTGATTCACTAAGATCACTAGCTATTGCGTGAAGAGATTTTACAGAGTTAATTCAGAGTGTTTATGTGGTGTGGCCTACTTTCAAGGTTGTTGAGTAATTAAACGATCACGACCTCTATCTTCCCACCTTCTCTGCTGAGTGGGTCTGAATAGGAGACAGGAGAGTCGTCTTTGTAGTTTCAGGAAAATGCTTACGTTCATTGGCTAACAGCATCAAGATAGGCCCCAGAGGAAGCAAGTAGAGCTCAGGCTGTTAACAGCTTTCAGGAAATGATAAAGACATTTGTGATTCTCTGGACATTGTGCAGAGAGTGCTCCAACGGTGGGAATTCAAGACAGAAGTCAATTTCAGGAGTATTCTTTCCATGGGATCCTCAAGAACCTGGCTGCAGCAATGAACAAGGATGCAGAGGTAACTAGGAAATGAAAGAGACTTAAAGGTGACTGCTTTTCAAAGGAGCTCAGGTATAACTGAGATGTGCCCACCAAAGAGCTGACCTACCAGGAAAAAGCCTGAAAGTGAGAGAGGACTGAAGAAAAGGAGTCCCACTATCTTCTGCCCTAAGTCGGCTATGCCACCAATCTAGGACTCAGAGTTAAGGCCAGGGAGTTCGAATCCTTAACACTGCTTTTAGAATTAGGAAATTCTAACAAAGGCTTCATTTACTTACACGTGGGGGAAGAGAAGGGAAGAAAAAGTGCAACAACGAATGAACAAAAACTAAAAATATTTTTACTTAAACAGCTGAAGTTATAGTTGTGTTTTCTCTATATGTTGTTGTTGTTGTTGTTTTGTGCCATCGAGTCACTTACGACTCATAGTGACCCTATGTACAATAGCACTAAACCCTGCTCTGTCCTGTGCCAATCTCACTGTCTCTGACACATCCACCCTGATTACCACCGTCACTGAATCAATCTACCTCCTAGAGGGCCTTCCCCTCCTGTGCCTGCCCTCCACCCTCCCAAGCATGATGTCCTTCTCCAAGGACCGGTCTCCCCTTGCAGCATGTTCAAATATGTCAGATAAAGCCTCAGAACCCTTGTCTCTAAGGTGCAGGCTAGTTTAACCCTCTTCAGGACGAACCTGTTCGTTTTCTTAATAGTCCATGGTACACTCAATATTCTTCTCCAGAACCACAGCTCAAAGGCATCAATTCTTCTATCGTCCCTAGTTTTTGTCCAACTCTCTGATGCGTAGCAAGTGATTGCAAAGACCATGGCCTGTATCAGACGTTACCTTAATCTCCAGAGTGATACCATTCATCCTTAGTTTTTGTCCAACTCTCTGATGCGTAGCAAGTGATTGCAAAGACCATGGCCTGTATCAGACGTACCTTAATCTCCAGAGTGATACCATTTCTCTTCAGTAGTTTGGAGAGCTAACAGCACACTTTTCCCTCAAATATCAATATTACTGTTTACTTACAGACCTTTACCAAATAGGCCTGCTTCCTGATTGATTGCCTTGGCACTTTCTTGAACTTTTAAAGCTGATAGTCCTTTACTGGATCAGCCTTCCTCTCACATCTAACCAGGGTTTTACAGTCTCAGCTCCACTACATGTGGAATCACCTAGAGAGATATTTTTCTATTTCATCCCCAAATATTTAGATATTCACGAGTGAGCTTAATGGTTTGGTATGCTTATGTTTCAACTTCCCAAGTGGTCCAGGATTGACACCATGGCTGAAACAGTGGGTTTAAGCCTAGTAGCAACCTCAGGTTAGTGCCTGACCAGGCAGTGGTTCAACCTTTTGCACAGAGGGTTGCCTTGTATTGAAACCAACTCAATGATTCCCAACCGCAAAACGATCCTGAACTGCTTCAAGATTAAGATTCCCCTTCCCATGTCAAATAAGCACATCAACCAGGTGTCAGGAAGATGAATAGTTTTCTGGGTTTTGGCTTTCTCACTGAATTCTAATTAAATTAATGTTTACAGTTATTTGTAATTCCCCACCAGAAGGTATTCATAACTTTTCCTCCCTGTTGTACTAGCAAAATGCCAGTAATCTTTTAAATGGAGAAAAATCGGAAATTAAATTTTCAAACTGCAAAATTAAGGCTGTAGGTCTATGGCTTGTTGATGCCTTAAGACAATGGCATCTGCATTTCTTTTTGTCCTCGTCCACCTTGAAGGCTTAAAAAGCTATCTGCGTTGTAACAGCATTTGAGGCTCTAAATAAAGCAAATTGCATGATCCATCCTGTCATTTTATCCTCCAAAATGAAGGCTATCAGAATAAACAGGAAAATAATGATCAAGGAACAAATGTAAGTACTTCAATTGATGGTGGAGAGATTTTGTTTGTTGCAAATAATTGAATGGAATGATTGAAAGGAGTGACAGATGGCCTATCTTAATGTGCACAGATAACAAGGATATTTGTTTCCCTTCAAATTAGCCACGTCTTCCCTAAAGGAGAAAGGACTACAGAACAGAGTCAAGTTCTGCTTATGAAACTCTTCAGTAATTTTTAAATAATTTACAAAACTGCCTCTTTGACGGGATGTGTCTCAAGTCATTACATTTCTTCCTTCTCTCCCTGTCTATACTTCTAGACTCTGAAGAATAGTTAAATGCATCCTTTGAAACAAGTTCCTTGATGTAGTTGTGATTATTGTTATGTGCCATCGAGTCACTTGCGACTCATAGTGACCCTATGTACAACAGCCCTAAACTTGGCTCTGTCCTGTGCCAATCGCACTGTTTCTGACACTCCCATCTCAATTATCCCAGTCACTGAATCAATCCACCTCACAGAGGGCCTTCTTCTCCTGCGCTGTCCCTCCACCCTCCCAAGCATGATGTCCTTCTCCAAGGACCGGTCTCTCCTTACAACATGTCCAAAGTATGTTAGAGCCTCAGAATCCTTGCCTCCAAGAAGCCACCCGGTTTAACCCTTTCCAGGATGAATCTGTTTTCCTTGCAGTCCATGGTACCCTCATTACTCTTCTCCAGCACCACAGCTCAAAGGCACTAATTCTCCT
This sequence comes from Elephantulus edwardii, assembly GCF_000299155.1. Lineage (NCBI taxonomy): Eukaryota > Metazoa > Chordata > Mammalia > Macroscelidea > Macroscelididae > Elephantulus > Elephantulus edwardii. Next base: position 3,358,976 of record NW_006399864.1, read on the forward strand.
TCTATCCTCCTTGGTCATTAACCAACTCTTTGATGCATAACAAGTGATTGCAAAGACCAGGATAGTATCACTAAACAAAGTTGTATGGCTCATAACATTAATGATGGCATATACTTATTAAACATTTTTGGTAAGTATTTATTATCCATTATTTAATTCTCAGAATAAGCTGTGATGTAGATGTTACTTTAAGGCCCATTTTACTGACTGAAAAGAATAAGTTTGACTGTAGGGGCTATTGTGTAGTCATACTGATGGGCATCCCGTGTGATAAGCAAGCAACTTATCAGTAGGTATGTTTCAAATATGGACAACCTGGCATTTTCCCCAACAAAGGTATTCAAGTCTTTTAAGGCAAAAATTCCCCAGACTGCTACTGATAAAACAAAAAAACCAAGCTACTGGTTATGTTGCCTGGCCCAGCATCAGAGTTTGACTGAATTGACCTAGATGGAGATCAAGTCTTGAACCTTTAAAATGTTTCCCAGGAAAAACTACCTACAAGATTTTGCAGGATGATTCGAATTCACCAGCTTGCTCAGCAGGAAAAAGAAAATCTCTTTCTGTGTGGTTTACAGCCTCTGAAAACCTGCTGGAGGGTCTTCTATAGGTCTTTTTTAAGTTGACAGTACGTAACAACAGTGCAAATGAAAGTATGACGTTCTGATGGAAAAATTAAGAATTTTACAATAGCAAAATTAGTGTTAAGACTAATAGAGACCTCCTTTGCTTGCATGTTGCCTGCTTGTGAAGTCAGCCCTGCCCCAGGTGATGCTAATATGCAGATATATTTAAGAACCATTAGATTGAAAGGTCCCCTGGCCAGACTCCACTCCTGTGGGTGGGTGGGTGGCTTTTCCATCACCATCATTGATAACATCTGATGTTCCAAGCAGTCTGAAAGCATCATGTAATCCTCACCATGATGTTCTATTAAAAAGAATTGCAATCACATCTCCAATCTTCAAATGAAGAATCTTAAGATTTTTGCTAAATTATGTGCTGTTTTTGTCATTCTTAAGGAGCAAGTGGCTCAGCCAGGACTTGAACACTGGCTGCCAGGTTTCTGAGACTTGAACTCTTAATATTTAAGACATTTAACATCTTAAATGAGTAGTTGTTACTTTATAATTGTTTATAAACCAGGTAAATCCCAAATTAATAAAAGGAAGATAATGATAAATGAAAGCAGATTGACATTTTTATATAATAATAAAATATTATTTGATTTCTTTGATACTTGAACGTCCCTTTACTTTTTGTTTTCCCTTTGCTGTTACACTGCATATACACTGATTATATACATAGAAATAATATAACTTACATTGTATTTCACTTGTAACACTCAAAAATTCAGACACTGCCCGTCCTCTGTCTTCCCACCTCTAGTTTTTCCTGGGTTGGATGGTGTCTAAGTAGGAGAAAACCAGACATGAGGGCACATGGTCATGAGTGTCTCTCTGAAAGGACCAGAGGGAATAAGAACAGCACAGTCACTCACAACCCTAGACAAAAAATCCATAGCCCAACCCCATGTTGCCTGTAGAATCTCACCAAGAGGTTCTTTTATTCATTGTTGACTCACAGATTCAGTACCAACAACGGAGCTTATTAAGGAAGTGAGTGGAGAAGGCAAAGAATATCTAACAAAACAAGTCCAGGCTTTAGACGAACAGTTCCAAGGCACAATTCCTCCATTAGTCCAGGATTTGGTTTCAGTTCAGCAGTCCAATCCAAATCATCCAGAAAGGTTTGCCTCAGAGTAGTTTTGATCAAATTATCCAGCACAATTTGCCTCAGAGTAGTTTTAATCAAATCATCCAGCAAGCTTTGCTTCAGAGCAGTTATCAGTCAGCTTCTTATTCAAACATCTGGCAAAAATGGCCAAACCTGTAACTGTGGTGAGAACAAATGCAAAAAGCCTTGGGTCACACCCTGCCATCCTTTGTCCACAGCAGTGCCACAGTTCGCTCCATCACCACAGTCCTGCTCTTACCGGGATCATGCTGCCACAATCCCTGCTCGCTTCAAGTCTTGCTGCTTAGTGTGGGATGCATTCTTTCTCTTATCCTAGCCTCACAGCTGTTGGTGATTTGCAAGGCAGGAATGATTTGTAAGACCATGTGGCTGCAATTAAAGTCATTGAATACCAGAAAGACCTAACTAAAAAAAAAAGAAGCCAACTTTTAGGTTAGCACCAAGTGTATAGGGTCACTCTGTGACTGATAGAAGACAGCTTCTGGCCTTTGACTCAGAAAAGGCACCTAACTATTCAGTGGTTTGTTACAATTCTCTGTGTGTACTCCACTCTGAAATAGCATAAAGAGTCTGTATAAAAAGAGGCTCATCCCCACAATCTGCATTGAATGCAATCCCCTGAGGAAACTGAGTGGGGCTTATTTTTACCACTCTTTACTTTACACTTAAACATATTTACTGAGACTTTGGTATTTGCAGTTCTTTCAAATGAAAAGATAATAGGTTTCCATCCCCTCTTCACTCCAGGCTATGTGGCGGCACTATCATATTTTATTATCATCCTTACTCACAGTACTGCAGTCATTTTTATCAGAGACTGTGAACTCCAAAAGTGCATGGGCTGTGTTTCATTCCTTTTTGTTATTGCTAGCATTCAACTCAACATGATATTCAACATGACTGTCTGTCAAGTAATTTGCATTTAAGTTAATTAAAGGAACGCAAGAACAAATGAATCTTTATTTCAAAAAAAGCTTATTGTGAAACTCATGCATTCATGTGAAAATACTTCAAAGATTCTAATGACTTTCTCTCCCCCTTTAATGAGTTATTACTGCTGCTACTTTAGATAACTTTGACAGTGGTTCACTTTTTAAAAAAAAATTTATGTGCCTCCCATGGATCCCAAATAACTCCTTATTTTTGCAGTCATCATTTGTATTTTATGGAAATTCTTCAAATGGCTTCAGAGAGTTGTCCTGGGAACTACTATTCATATGAGTGTTTGGAAGGATTTTGAATCCTAGCAAAAGCCTGCAGTGTTATAAGGTATAGATTCATTACTATCCAAGCTCGTCACGGTGACTGGAGACCAAAATTATTAGGGCAGTTATATCTTGCATTCCATCCTTGCCTATTTATATTGTCATCATTTCTATTTTTATACTTCTTAATATAATTTCAAAAGCACTGGATTTTGAAAAGGCAGAATTTGAATATATAGTTACAGCACAATACAGAGCATCTTCATTTAAATTTAGTTATTTGTTGTTCCTCTGTTTTCTCAGGCCACCACTTTCCAAGGTCACGTACTTGGGTTTTGTGGGGGAAGGGAGGGGATTGGCAAAGGAATTTAGAGTTAAGGCAATTCTAGCAGTAGTTTTTTGGTTTCTCAGTGTTGTTCAGCCTGTGATTACTGACATAGGTTTATTGTTATTTCTGTGTGACATCAAGGTTATTTCAACTCATATTAATCCTACAGGACAAGTAGTTTTCTAGGCAGAAATCTTTTCAGGAATAGATCTCCAGGCCTTTTCTCTGCAGAGGAGACAGTACACTTGACCCATAAGACTTCTGGTTAGCAGCTGTGCCACCAGGGTTATTGTCCCAAACATTGTTCCCCTTTAGTGATCACTGATCAGTAAAACACCAGGTTACAAATGAGGCTTTCTCTCTACATCGCAGCCTCACTTTCTGTGTTCACACACTTCTGTGATTTCATCATTCTCTATTTTTCCAGTCTCCCACACATACTAGTGAGCTTAACACATAATATGAAAGTGTTTTGTTGTAGCAGATGGATGTCCACAGTACTTCTGAATGGAAAAGTCCTCTTTCTGTGGTTTTAATTATAATCAAGATCTGGTTTTAACTCTGATTTCCTCTCCTATAGCCTCCATTTGTTTATTTGGAAAATTCCTACTTATTCTTCAGAACTCAATTAAGATTGAAATCATAGTTGAAGACTGTCTACACAGAGAATGAGCCACTTCTTTGTGTATTCTGTTTCTCTAATCACATATTCTTTTTTTACCTTTTTCTTTTGTAATCTCTTTGACACTTGTCTATTTTTCTTACTAATGTATGTTTTTTGAAAAGTCTCTGGTGGTCCAAATTGTTAGCAATTGGATGCTATCTTAGAGGTTGGTGATTTAAACAATGGCATTGCCACCACCACAAAACACAGGCCTAAAGATCTTCTTCCATTAAGATTATAAACTGGCGAGCTCTGGTGGCCTAGTGGCAAGAAGCTGCACTGCAATCCCAGAGGTGAACAGTTTGAATCTCTTCTGGAGAAGGAGGAACAATCTCCTCCTGTACCAGTCAGATCTGACTTGATGGTACACACACACACACACACACACACACACACAGAATTTTTAAAATAATAATAAAAATATTGTAACCAAGAAAACCCTCTGGAAAAATTCTACTCTGTAGTACAATGTGCACTCAGAAGCATCTTGGAATAAAGTCAGGTGGTCTACTTCCAAAACATTAGCAATTGAAATCTCTACGGAACACAACACTACCCTGATATATACGGCATTACCATGATTTGAAATCAACATCTATGTGTCCTGTGGCCTATAACCAGGAGGGGAAGAACCAGAGAGTACAGGCCCAGACCTTAGAGTGAAAAGCAATACAAAGCAAAAAAGTCACGTTTATCCATCCAGGTCAAAGAATGAGCATAGTGCTGAAACAGACATCTGAAGAATTTGAAACTTGGCAGGGTCAGAACAATGGAGCCAAGAAGATCAAGTTGAAAAGACAGCATGTAGTGGCAGTTAGCAAATATTCTCTTTATGAAGGATGTTTTAATTTTAGAATAGTATCCGCTGTCACATAAACTCAATAGTTGTTGTTGTTGTTGTTGTCGGAACTGACCCACAGCTGACCCTCCAGCGGGTTTTCAGAGGCAGTTAATCAAACGGTAGAGATTGCCCATTCTTCTCCCACACACCAGCTGGGGGCCTCGAACTGTGTGTCTTTGAGATCACAGTGCAGCTTCTTGCCCTAGGCCACCAGAGCTCCCTAAACTCAATAGGAGTATTATGAAATGTATTAGGGCGAGGCCATGTTTGAATCCACATAAACTGTTGTCAATACCATTTTTCACTGAAATGCTTTAACATTATTTAGAACTGTCCAGAGTCCATAATCTTATCAGATAACCTCAGGGATAACTCACAGGTCAGCCTTTATAGATCAAACCACTAATTAGAGTGGCACAGGTCTTTCTATTTCAGTCTTCAAAAGCAAGGGCAATTCATTCTTCAAATTCCCTTCACATGACAAATGCTAAAGAAAGGAAATGTGTAGTTCAGAAAGAAAGAAATAAAATGTAAATCACAAATAGATGTAAGTGGAAGATATAAAGAAAAGAAGATAAATGAATGATAGAGAGAAGGACAACAAAAGGAAAACACAGTCAGCAGAAATGTGTCTGGGAATAAAGAATACATCTCCATAAAGGTCAAAGCCATATATTATGCCAAATTTTATAAAATCTAATTATTATAATAAGTTTATACAAGAATTCCATGAATGTTATTCTTCTTGCTATAGTAGAAGCATTAATCAAAATTAACTATATAAACTCTTTAATCAAACAAGTTTAAAAACCATCATCATATTGGACAAATTATCTTTGTTTATAGGAGCAGATATTTTTAAACAAGTCATTCAATAACCCACAAATGTTGTTCAGTCGTTTCTGTGTCCCAGACATTGTGCTGGACATCAGACATGCAATGGTAAATTCCACAAATATAATCTTCACATTCACAGAGTTAAGAGTGTTGAGATTTCAAGGAACAAGTAATCAGCAAGTAGACTCTCTGAGATCAGGTGGGTAGGAAAAGTACAGAATTCACATCGACATTCAGAGACCCTCTAACTCAGGTCTGGCGGTGGTGGTGGTGGTGGTGGTGGTGGTGGTATATGCCATCAGGCTGGAACTAATAGCTGAGGCTCCTGTGAGTTTTCAGAGGCAGTTACTCTCATGTGAGGAGCTTGTACATCTTTATTTCACAGAGTGGCTGTTAGATTCAAACTCCTTGCCTTTGACTTAGTTAGCAGTGCCACTGATTACCATTAGGCCACCAGAGGCTCTCAAAGCAGGTTTGTGGTTTTTGTTAAGTAGCAGAAAGTCAACTAAATTCACAGTAACCCCGTGAACAATGGCTTTGGACATTATCATCTCCAATACACCTGATCCCATTGCCACAGTCACTGTGTCAATCCATTTTGCTGAAGGTCTTTCTCTCTTGCGCTGACCCTCTAGCCTTCCAAGCAAAACATCCTTCTTCAAGGACTGGCCCCTCCAGATATGCTCAAAGTATATGAGACAGTTTCACCGTCCTAGCTTCCAAAGAGCACCCTGGTTTCACTTTCACCAGGACAGCCCTGTTTGTTCTCTTGGCGGTCCACGGTATATTCAACACTCTTCTCCAGCACTATAACTCAAAACTATTGATTCTTTTTCTGTCATTCTTTGTCACTGTCCAGCTTTCAGATGCATAGCAAGCAATTGAGAAAAGTATGGGTTGAATAAGGCTCACTTTAGTCTTGAGATTGACATCATTACTCTTCAGCACTTTGTCGTGGACTTTGACAGCAGAATTTCCCAATGCAGAATTTCCCAATGCAACTCGTCTTTTGATTTTCTGAATTTAAAAAAATCATCCCAACGACAGGTCTGAGGTATTGAATGCTAATGAGCAAAGATCAGATGAGCTGTAGGATGGCATTAAATATATTCTGTAAGGCACATGAGGATGAAAAGACTCAGATAAATGTCAGAAGAGATTCTAAATATTGTGCTAGAGTGCCAAGTAGCCAAAGCAAAGAGAAGAAAGCAGGAAGTTAAAAACCTGAAAAGAAGATTTCAAATGGGCTGCTCAGGAAGACAAAGCAAATTATTATAATGAAACATGCAAAGGGTCTGAATATAAAAAAGATTGAACTCGCTTGACATTTCTTAAGCTGAAGGAACTAAAGAATAAATTGAAGCCTTGAGTGGCAATACTTAGTGATGCTACGGGCAAAATACTGAATGATCCAGGAAGCATTAAAAGAAAATGGAAAGAGTATACAGAGCCAATGTGCCAAAGAGAATTGGCTGACACAGAAGAATTTCATGAAACAACATATGATCAAGAGGCAATAGTGCTGAAGGAAGAAGTTCAGGTGGTTGTTGTCATTTTTGTTGTTATATGCCATCTAGTCACCTGCAACTCATAGTGACCCTATGTACAACAGCTCTAAACCCTGCTCTATCCTGTGTTAATCTTATTAAAACCAGGCCTGAGGGACACAGATAAAGATCACCCACCTTTGACTTGGTCGCATAACTTTCTATCCACCAGGCCCACAGAGCTCTCTCTATGTTGGTGTTGTTAAGTGTTGTTGAGTCATAGATGACTCATAGCGACCCTATGAACAAAAGACCTAAACAATTATATAACTTTCATCGTTTCTCCAAGTTCATAGAGTTTTCTGAGGCAAGCTATATCAGAAGTGGATGCCACTCCTGCTTCTAAGCTTGTTTTAATTGGGAAGCTCCACCAAGCACTGTTCACCATGGGTAACCATTATCGCATTTGATGCATCAGTGTCACAGTGTCCACCATCACAGCAACCGCGGGTTACCTCTGTACAGCAAATGGACAAACCAGTGCTAATCTGCTTAGAAGAATGTTTGTTTGACCAAAAGCAATTAAATATGGTAAACATACCTAATGCCACTTAGTCATACACGTAATTGGTTAAAATGTCAAATTATTGTTCTATATCTTATACCTCAACAAAATTCTTTTAAGAATAACAAAATAACTATAAAGATGGAAAGGAAGGGAAGAATTGTCATTATTTGCAAATGCCATGATTATAGCTCTAAAGAATCTAAATGAATCAATGCAAAGTTAAATTTAATAACTGGTTTTAACAAGTCTGCTGGATACAAAATCAATATAAAAGTGTGTCTTCTATATAGGCTGTATATTAAAAACAAATAGTAAATTTAATTTAAAAATCATATCCTTTGCAAAACATCAAAATATATATCAAATACCTAGAGATAAATCTAGTTATAGTTGTACAAGATCTCCACGTTGAAAAATTACAGTAATGCAAATTGCAACAACCTGAGCACTGACAGTTATTATGTGGAGACAGACTGTGATGTGTTCCTCAACTGAAATTCTCAAGAATTTGATAAGAGTTCATCAACAAATTTGGTAAGTTTCCAGCTGCTTGGGAAAACCTCATTGTCTCTTTGTCATCTGTCAGATAGTCAGTATCTTAAACAAGGAAGCAAATCCAAGTTTTCTATTTTGAAAATGTCTGAACTTTTTCATCTCTCTCATCTCATCTATAAATAGAGGTTATTGCCTTTGTTAAATAAAACTAAATCATTTATACGTAAGTAACTGTTATGGTAATAATGATCCATACATCTGCATCTTCTTTTAGCAGAAAGGAAAGCTCTAACAGAGAAAATAATTATAATCTCATGGATATTACAGAAAACATTCCATGACCATGTAGTGGAGGATTCAAAATCTTTACATATCTAGTATTCCAAATTAATCTATAAAATTCTGCCTCTCAACAATATATGTTTGGTTTGTTGTTGTTATGTGCCGTCAAGTCACTTGCAAGTCATAACAACCATATGTACAAGAACTCTGAACCCTGCTCTATCTTGAGCCAACTTCATTGTTTCTGACACACTTACTCCCATTACACCAGTCACTGAGTCAATCTATCTCATCAAGGGTCTTCCTCTCTTGCACTGTCCCTCCACACTCCCAAGCATGATGTCCCTCTCCAAGGACTGGTCCCTTCTTGCAACATGCCCAGAGTATGTAAGACGAAGCTTCAAAATTCTTACCTCTAAGGAGCAGACTGGTTTCACTCTCTCCAGGACGAACATGTTTTTTCCCCTAACAGTCCTTGGTATACTCAATACTTTTCTCCACCACCACAGCTCAAAGGCATCAATTCTCCTTGAATCATCCCTAGTTATTGTCCAGCTTTCTAATGCATAGCAAGTAACTGCTAAGAGTATGGCCTGGATAAGGTGCACCTTAATCTCCAGACTGACATTGTTGCTCTTCAGTACTTTGGAGAGGTCCCTTACAGCAGACTTTCCCAAGGTAATTCATCTTTTGATTTCCTGGATGCTATAACATGCTTGTCTGTTGGATAAATATTTTTTTAAATGGAAATTTTCATGGGAATGCAAGGGCCAACAATAGTCAAGAAAATTGTGATTAATAATTTCATAGAACCTCTTCCATATATGTTGTTGTTATGTGCCGTTGAGTCACTTGCAACTCATAGCAACCCTATGTACAACAGCTCTAAACTCTGCTCTGTCCTGTGCCAATCTCATTGCCTCCGACACACTCATCCCGATTGTCCCAGTCACTGAATCAATCCATCTCCCAGAGGGCCCTCCCCTCCAGCGCCTGCCCTCCACCCTCCCAAGCATAATGTCCCTCTCCAAAGACTGGTCTCTCCTTACAACATGACCAAAGTATGTCCGGCAAAGCCTCAGAAGCCTTGCCTCCAAGGAGCAGCTCAGTTTAACCCTCTCCAGGATGAATCTGTTTGTTCTCTTAGCAGTCCACGGCACCTTCAGCACTCTTCTCCAACACCAGAGCTCAAAAGCATCAATTCTCCTTCTATCCTCCCAAGATTATAAATCTACAATGTTTAAAATAATACACATTAATACAATGAAATGCTACAAAAACAACCATCTATATATAGTTACTTGTTTAATGGTAAAAGTGCTACTAACATACAGTGAGAAAAGCATAGACTTTTTACTAAAAAGCTCTTGAGGCTTTTTTATTAATGCCATTGTTCTTGTTGTTAAGGACTGTCAAGTCAGAGGCAGGGTTCCTGAGAGAAGACGGTCCATCTTTCCTCTGCAGGGCAGCTGGTGGATTATAACTACATGCATTCAGTTAGCAGCACAACTCCTTACCACTAAGCCACTTGTTGTTGTTGTTGTTGTTGCTGTGTACCATAGAGTCAGACCGATCCATAGCTGACCTTTGGCAGGTTTTTAGAAGCAGTTTATCACACAGGAGATTACCCATCCTTCTCCTGCTGGACTGCTGGTGACCTCGAACCACGTGGCTTTGGGATTGCAGTGCAGCTTCTTGCCACTAGGCCACTGTTGCTTCTGATATCTGTGTAAAGATTTAAATAATAAACTTTACCTCTACTTTATATCATATGTTGTTGGTATGTGCCATTGAGTCACCTGAGACTCATAGCAGACCAATGTACACAACCCTAAACCCTGCTCTATCCTGTGCTAACCTTATTGTCTCTTACACACCTACCATATAGGACAAAAAGAATTGAAGCTGGATGATAGGACTATAAATTAAACACTATCACTACCAGGAGATGCGCTAGGAAACCCTTCATAATCGTAGAGCACAAAAGAGTTCTTACATAAGATCTATGAAACCAGAAACTTATGTTTATCTAAAAAAGGCCATTAAGGAGAGGGAAATAGCTGCAATCAAATCTTTAACAAGAAAACATATCCAGATTGTGTGTGTGTGTGTGTGTGTGTGTGTGTGTGTGTGTGTGTGTTCCCTACAAACCAAAACAGAAACTTCTTTCCACTAACTTGGAACCAACTCATATGTGACCACAAGCCAGTTTTCTGAGGTTGTAAATAGCACTGGGGGGAGACTGCCAATCTTTCTCCCAAGGAGCTGCTGGTGGATTTGAACCTGTAGAGAGGTATGACTTTGAGGTTAACAATCAACTCCCTACATACTATACCACTAGAGCCCTGTGCAGAAATAAAACAACTCAATAGGCAAAAACTTGCATAGGCAACTGACTAGCTGGTAAGCATATTTGCTGTTGTTGTTGTGTGCCTTTGAGTCAAGTTTTCAGAGCACATAGAAATGTTAGATTGCTATAAATAAAAGTAAAATCACAAACCAAAATTTTCCTACACTGCTAGTGGATATACATTGGCACAACCAATTCAGAAAACCAGCTGCATTTACAAAAGTGCAACACTCCTGTGTCTAGGAATTTCCATCCAAGGAATTTGCCCCCCAAAAAATGTTTATTGTTTCCAAATACAACAAACAAGGCTAGTTACAGAAGTTTTTATGATTAACTGGAAACAACCTAAATATCCACTAATAATGAAGTGTATGTTGTTGTTGTTGTTATGTGTCATTGAGTCGCTTGTGACTCATAGTGACCCTATGTACAAGAGCCCGAAACCCTGCTCTATCCTGTTCCAATATCACTGCCTCTGACACATCCTTCCTGATTACCCTAGTCACTGAATCAATCCACCTCACAGAGGGTCTTCCCCTCCTGTGCTGTCCCTCCACCCTCTCAAGCATGATGTCCATCTCAAAGGACCTGTCCCTCTTTACAACATGTCCAAATTTTGTCATACAAAGCTTTAGAATCCTTGCCTCCAAGGAGCAGCCTGGTTTAACCCTCTCCAGGATGAATCTGTTTGTTTTCTTAGCAATCTATGGTACCCTCAATATTCTTCTCCAGCACCAACAGGTCAAAGGCATCAATTCTCCTTCTATCCTCCCTAGTCATTGTCCAACTCTCTGATGCATAACAAGTGGTTACAAAGACCATGGCCTCTATCAGACGCACCTTAGTCTCCAGAGAGACATCATTGCTCTTCAGTACTTTGGAGAGGTACAAGTTATTATAAATTCATACAATGAAATATACAAGAATGAAATTAACAAATTGCTGCTACAGACAATATGAATAGTCTTCACATATATAAGGTTGGGCTAAGAACTTAAACACAAAGAATGAATATTCTATTATTTCCTTGATAATGCCCCAGGTATTAATGAAATATCAATCAAAGTGTTTAAATATGAACAGATCTAACCCTAGACATGCTCACTCTTCTATGCAAAAAAGATTCAGAAGACTGCTATCAGACCAGCTGACTAGAAGAAATCCATATTTGTGCCCATTCCAAAACAAGATGATCTATCTGAATGTGGAAATTATCAAACAGTATCACTAACAGCACAGGCAAGTAAAATCTTGAAGATTATTAAAAAATAGTTGATGTTGACAGCATCAACAGAGTTGATGCCAGCAGTTCTACCAGAATTCAGAAGAGGACGTGGACTGAAGTATATCATTCTTAATGGCAGCTGGATCTTGACTGAAAGCAGGGGAGACCAGGAAGATATTCATTAGGGTTTTATTGATTATGCAAAAGTAATTAACTGTGTGGATCATAATAAACTATAGAAAACATTGAGAAGACCCAGAACACTTAATTGTGTTCATTTGAAATCCATGCATAGATCAGGAAGCAGATGTTCAAAAGGAACAATTGGATATTTCATGGTTTAAAAATCAGAACAGAGATTATGTCAAGGTTCTATCTCTTTACCATAATATCTAGGATGCATGCTGAGCAAATAATTTTAAAAGGTGGATGATAATGAAGAACAATACAGCATTGAGACTGGGGAAAAAGGTCACCAACGGCCTATATTTGGCAAATGATACAACCTTGCTTACAGAAAGTGAAGAAGATTTGAAGCACTTATTGATGATCAAAGACTTGTATCTCGACATCGAGAAAACAAAAATTTTCCCCATTGAACCAATAGGCAATATCATGATAGAGAAAAAATTTAAATTGTTAGCAATTTCATTTTACTTGAATCACCATCCATCGTAGCAGCAGTAAAAAAAAAAAAAAAAAAAGAAGAAGAAAGAAAGGACGTATTACTTTGGGAAAATCTGCTATCAAGTATGTCTTTAAAATGCCAAATAACAGAGATGTCAGTTTGAAGACTAAGGGGTGCCTGACTCCAAAGTCTTTGCATTTCCTTTGTCGGCATATGAAATTTGGGCAATCAATCTCTTTGAATTGAGATATTGGCAAACAGTATGAAGCATACCATGAATTGTTAAAAAAAAACAAAAGTAACTGTCTCAGAGGAAGTGCAGCTTGGATGCTCCTTGGAGGCAATGATGGTGACACTTCACATACTCCTGGCATGTCATCAGAAGCCACCTTGGGAAAAGACAGCATGTTTGGAGCAATAGAGGATTTGTGGCAAGAAAGAAAACCCTCCACGAAAAGGACTGACATAATGATTGCAACAATGGACTTGAGCATGCCAGAGACCGTGAGGTGAGGATGGCGAGGAAGGGCATGTTATCAATCTGTCGTTGATAGTGTCCCTAGAAGTCAGAGATAGCACAAAGCTACTTAATAACTACAATATGCTTTTGTTTATATGCTCAAAACCAGACAAAAGTAATCCAGCTAGTTCAAGGTGGAATATTGGTTACTTTATAGCTGTGAGAAGGGTTTCTGGGTTGTGTGGATGGTGATGTTCCTGGTGTTAATTTGTTGGAAACCATTGTCTTGCATGTTTATTACTTTTGTTCTCCTCAAAGTTTACTTAAACTAAAACCTAGAGCTTAGACTTACTGTGCAAAAACAGGAAGGCATGAAATAAAAAGAAATGTCCTATTAGGGAATTTTTGTTCCAAAATATTCCTGAAAGCTTTAACTCTGCATTTTGAAAGTCAAGTGCTTGAAAGAAAAATATATGTTGCAGGTGCTGGTATAGCTCATCGGTGGACTTTGGGGAATTCTAAAAGCTGGACTTATTGATTTTGAGCAGAGATCAAAAAACAAAGCAGGAGGAAAGTGTGAAGGGAAGAACATGAGTTTTTAGCCCTGAGACAGGTGATTTAAATCTATTATGAACTATGGGGGAAGATGGAGCTTTGCAAAAATTTTAAAAAAATTATAACAAGGTGATTTAAAATGAGCTTTTAAGTGAGTTTGGCACACCCTAACCTCTCAGATCCCATTGTTACCCCAGACCAGTTTGGAAGGATGCGAGAGGAAAGGAGATACAATCTTTCTCTCAGGACTTAGCACAAAAACGTTGCAAATCTCTGAGAGAAACTTCAGATCCAAAACAACAGCTGAGATGAGAAGGAATGGACACAGGACACATGTAGATAGACAGAAGAAATCGCTTGACGTTTCCTCCAGATTTAAAGACACCTGTCACCATCTGACAGGTCTCCAAGAGAACCAGAGGAATTAACAGCCACCAAAAAGAAATCTCACAACTAGGATAAGACTGGCAAACTGAGGTGCACAGGTAACCTACAGCCAAGGAACCACACCGCCAGCAAACCCATCAGAAGCAGTGGTGGCCACCCCAGGACCCACCAGAAGAGGTGCACATGTTCAGAAGATCGTCATGGAATCCCCCTACCTCTACACAAGATGCTACATAAGCCAGGCTTCCCCTAATCCAAGATGTCAAGATCCAAGAGAGGAACAGAGGGAGCTAACAGAGACTGAATTCTAGACAGTAAAAGACTGAGCTCCCTTTGAATGGGAAGCTGCTTTCCCATCAAGCACAAATTACGATTAAAATTTGTCTTTACATTCCTACAGACCATGACTATAAGACATTTAACTGCTACAACTAAAAAAAAAATTACTAAATCATTCTAAAAGCCTAGTAGTAATTCCCCTCCCATCCAAGAAACCTTCCATGATATAGAGAAAGCAGAGAAGGAATATTTGTGTCGTGTCTCTCGAAAGCAAGAATAATTATCCACAAACACCTTATGAGGTTATTATAAGACTTAAGGAGCACAATTAAAACAACTGTCACTGCATGAAATACACATCTGTAGATACTAATCCCTCCTTTAATGGAACAGAAAGGTTGTATAAGACCACTTTTATAAAAAGCTAAGGAATAATTAGCACACAGAATCATTTGTGTAGGGATATCAGGAATGTAAAGGGAAAAAGAGAGGTGTAAACATGAATAAATAGAGAATAGATACTTATTAAGATGGGTAAAAGGAAAAGCAATATGGAATAAATGGGTAACAAGACATTGTGGGTATTATAATTTATGTTATAAAACCATATGTAAATAAAAACCCAATAGGCTTTGTAAACTTAACGCTCAAATCACAATAAAAGAAAAGAAGAGAGAAAGAGGTTTCTGAGACACTTCCGGTAGATAGGAAAATTCAAACCAAGGTAAGTCGTTGTTTGATCTAGTTTAATGGATTTCAGTCATGGGAATTCTTCAGCCATGCAACTGTTTATCACAGATAGAGTCAACAACATCTCCTACCATTTCTTCTCATTAAAACCCCTGAGGAGAAAAGTGCAACAATGAATGAATGGAAATCCAAAATCTCTGTAAATGTTCATTAAAATTAATAAAATAAAATTAAAAAAAAAAAAACACTGAGAAAGAAAAAAAAAACCCAAAGCAAAAAAACCCCAAAAACGTGGAAAGAGCATAATCGGTTCTGCCGTTTCATATAACCTTTATTTTATGGGAAAATAACCATCAAATTATCACTTAATTTTCTCTTTATGTAGTTATTTCAACTCATGTAACCTCTCCTCACTGGCTTGCTTTACGATCTTTCGGTTTTGTGTCTAACAGAGCTTGAGGCTTTATTAAGTGGGAAAATTACTTCTCAAATTTCATGACAAAAATGTGTTATTTTTTTGAAATAACAATCAAGTATTGGCATGGACTCTGGCCCAACTGTCACATCTTTGACAAAAGAGCAAATTAAAAGGCTTGAAAGGTCCGTGACTTTCTCATGTTCAAATCGCTAGCTTAGGTGAGAGCTGGCATTTAAATTTCAACCACTCTCTCTGCACTGCTCAAATGGCTTCATCCGTCATCTTATACCATCCTCAGCTCTCATTTGGACCAACTTCGAAGGGGGGCATTTCACTCCTCTAATTCACATTCTTATCCTCCTCTAAACCATTCTATCTCTCAGCCTGAGAGCTTTCAAAAGCAGCAGCAAAAAACCAAGTCTGTTGGACGGAGTAGAGCTAACTGCCCCATGATGCGTCTCCAGCAGTGTAGTAGTGTGGTGGTGAAGGAAATCTGAAGGATCTTTTGTGAAAAACAATGTATTCAAACTTTGTAAATAAATCAGTATTTTTAAAAAGAACACAAAGATTCTCACCACTGGGCTGGGTCAATTGGCAGCACCATGACAGAGGGAGAAGAGATTGAGGTTGTTTTCAATTACAGCTTGCTCAGCTCCACTATCACTGTCTTGGTCGCAGCAGTCAGGAAATGAAAAGACGAATTGCATTGGGAAAATCTGTTGTCAGGGACCTCTCCAGAGTGCTGAGAAGCAATGGTGTCAGTGTAGAGACCAAGGTGCATCTCTGATCCAGTCCATAGTCTTCACAATTTCTTGCTATGCATCAAAAAGCTGGACAATGACTAAAGATAAGAGAAGAATTTATTCCTTTGAAATATGGTGCTGGAGAAGAATCTTACACATACTATGGACTGCCAAGAAAACAAATCGGTCTGTCTTGAAGAGAATGAAAGCAAATTTCTCTCTAGAGGCTAGGATTTTGAAGCTCTGTCTCACATACTATGAGCATGTGGGCAGGAGGGACCAATCCTTGGAGAAAGACATCATGCTCAGAAGGTCGGAGGGACAGTGAGAGGGACAGCTCAGGGACCCTCGATCAGATGGATTGCTACTGTAACTGGGGCAAGAAGGGTAAGTTGTGTCAGAATCAGTGAGACTGGCTCAGGACAGGGCAGGTTTCAGAGGGTTGCTACATAGGGTCACTATGAGTCGCAGGCAACTTAATGGCACATAATAACAAATCTATTTGCTAAATACAGATCCGTTCAGATGATCTATTTTTCTGTTTGAGATTTGAGGGAATTTTTCCCCTCTACAAAAATAATAATTACAAGAATAATAATCATAAAAGAGTTAAGGAAAAAATAAGAAAGCAAAGGACTTAAATATCAATTATGCTGCATTGATTGATCAAATTGTGTTTCAATCATACAGTGAAACATTCTGCAACCATTTACATTGATGCTGTAGAGGTTCCTTTATAGCATGAAAAGGTGTTCTTACTTAACATGCAGGAGCAGGAAAACTTACATTTCAAAAAGTTGATGTTATCGAGTTTTTAATGTGTTAGACTTATTTCTTGATTCAGTGGCATAATCTTTAGAGAGTTAGACTGCTTATCCAAAGGGCACATCTCAGGCAGCTTCAGCCAGTGTTTCCTCAAGAGTAAGATGGACTATCTCCTCTTATCAATTTACAACCTTGGAAATGCACTTGAGGATCAGTTATCATGGATTGCACCCTAACAGTTCCGCTCAAAGATATGTTCCCAAGATATTCACATAAATGTATCTGAAAAATGATATTTCTCTCCTCTTACCTACCTATTCTGATCTCCATGGTATTTGTTGTTGTTGTTGTTGTTGTTATGTGCCATCGAGTCATTTGCGACTCATAGCGACCCCATGTACAATAGCCCTAAACCCTGCTCTATCCTGTGCCAACCGCACTGTCTCTGACACACCCATCCCGATTACCCCAGTCACTGAATCAATCCACCTCATAGAGGGTCTTCCCCTCCTGCACTGTCCCTCTACTCTACCCAGCATGATGTCCCTCTCCAAAGACCTCTCTCTCCTTACAACATGTCCAAAGCATGTCAGACGAAGCCCCAGAATCCTTGCCTCCAAGAAGTAGCCTGGTTTAACCCTCTCTAGGATGAATCTGTTTGTTTTCTTGGCAGTCCATGGTACATTGAATACTCTTCTCCAGCACCATGGTATAGATATGAATTATTATGTGATCATTTTCTTTTAAGAAGAAACACTGATAGTCATTTTCTTAGCAACATGACTCATATCATTGTTCTAGCTGATGTTATTATAAAACAGGACTGTCATGTAGATTGAGGCCAGACAGAGAAGGAGGGGTTGAATGATGTATACTGCAATGAAACAGATGAGGGAGAGAACTGTTTAAAAGGGATATATGATTGGGTATTATTGTCATGACAGGAGTCCAGAATGAAGGCTGCACAGGGGAGTGAACTTGGGGAGAGGGTTTGCATAATAATGAGAGTTTTTCTTGCACTTTTCAAGGAGAAGCATGAATTGGGGGAAGGTGGGTGGTGGGCAGGGAGAAAAGTGCAGCAGTGAATGACTGGAAACCCTAAGTCTCTGTAAACTTGCATTAAAGTAAAAAAATAATAAAAATAATAATAATTTAAAAAGGAGCTTTTGGAGGGTCAAGGTGCTTCCCAGCCAGATAGGCTAGCAGTGTTATACTTAATTTCTTTTAAAACTCGTTTTAGTGCTTTTAAGATTAGAAGGGAGGCAGAGGGGAGTATAGATGAAGTAGCTTAGCTAAAGGCCGAGACAGTAGACAGTAAGGGGTTGAGTGACATTATAATTGATTTATTATCTTAGTCATCTGCAACTGATACTCTAAAACAAAATGTGCATGAAAGACCATCTAGTGTTATTTGTTTTTTTAAAAAATACAGTGAATATCCAACTACCTTAATTCAATAACCAATAACTTTTTGCCACACAGATACTCATATACATCTAGATAATCTATTCTACTGGTCTAGAATCTATCTGAAGGTAAGTCCAAACTCTTGACACTTCATTGGTAAATATATCATTGGTAAACATTTCTTAGAAATAAGGACATATTTCTACAAAATAACTATGGAATCAGTATGGATAATTGCACAGCATCATGCAATATTCCGTATCCAAATTCCCAATTAGCTGTTGTAGCTTCTTCAGACCCTCAACTTTCAAAGACACTCTTTCATATCAACTGGTGGAATCCATTCCCCACTTCTTTGAAAATCATCATTATAGAGGGAGTCATTGAAAGCAGTGAGTTTCTGCTTACGGGAGTAGAAAATTTGTCAATGATTATGACTGATAGTTGCACTGTATACTAGTGCAATTGATATTCCTAAATGTATCCCTGAAAAATGTTAAATTAGCAAATGTTGAGTCATATAGACATATATTTATAATAATAAAATATATAATAAAATTACTTTTCACTTATTTTACAGAGGAAGAAAATCCCATGGTTCCTTCAAAGTCAAACTATATCAATAGAGACATATCTTGTTTTATTGCACTTCACAGATAGTGTGGGGTTTTTTACAATTTGAAAGTATGTGGCAGCCCTGTATCAAGTAATCGGCAGATGATATTTTTCCAACAGCATGTGCTGACTTTGTGTCTCTTTGTCGCATTTGGTGTTTTTCTCAGTAGTTCAGGCACTTGTATAAAGCTAATATAGATTTCATCGACTACAGGGTGGTGTAAACATACTTCTCCCATGTGCTGAAGAGCCAAGACAATTGTGTGACTAGCTTTATGGTGATGTTCATTTTATTTCAGTGGTCTGGAATTGAATGTTTGTTATCTCTAAGATACACCTCTGGAAGGGCATCAAGCAAAATACAATTAACTAAGTCCTTTCTAGTAATGTCTCCTTTACTGATTGATAATGAGATAATTCTGCCTTACACTTATTTCTGGTAAAATAAAATATATGTCATTAGAAATGGAATTGTTGACCTTTGTAAGAATGTTCTAAAATTAGATCTGTTTCTTGGGTATTTACCTCTTCTCTCCCATAGTAGCTCTTTTCAAAGGATGGATTATACCCTGAGGGAAAATCTGGTGAGAACAAAGTGAAGAAAACATTATTTAGAAAGACTAAAAACTACAAACTACATTTCTAAACTCAGCAATTTTTTCAGGCACTCATATTATTTCGTAAGAAATAATAACATTTATGTCAAAGCAGGACAGTTTAATGACACTAAAAAACTGGAATGTTTTTCCAGAGCTAATCTATTAGTTTTGCTTATAGTGGGAAGTATATCCACAAATATAAAATTTGTATGGTTTCTTACTGATTCATTGTGCATTATTCATTGTTGTTGTTGATTGCCCTCAGGTTGAGCACAACTCATAGAGATGCTGTGTGATGTTAGGTCTTTGCACTGGATGTAAGGCCAAGGACTCACAGAAGGGACCAGAGAGAAAGAAAATAAGCTTAAAGCAGCTTTATTAAGGGGGCTCCCAGATGAGATTCCTTGGTCTGGAGGGAGAGATAGTCCAGAGAAAACCACACCTAAGGTGGGTTGGGGCAGATGTTTTATAGTAGGGTCTTCAGGGAGAGAAGGGAGAGACATTCCATTGTGGTTCAGCCAAGTGGGCAAGGCCTTTCACTCCCTTTGTTGACATGTCATATTCTTCCAGTCCTTTATTCTCTTCCTTGACCTTGGGCCTAACATGAACAAAAGGCCTGAAGCCCCTCTACAACTATCGACATTTATCAAAGTTCATAGTTTCTGGAGACATGTTATTCAGAAAGTGGATGCCACTCCTGATTCCAAACCTGTCATAGTATGTTATAGTTGTTTTGTGCCTTGAGTCACCTGTGATGTATAGTGGCTCTATGTACAGCAACTCTGAACCCTTCCCTGTTCTGAGCCAGTCTCACTAATAATTCCAACACCTCAACCCCCATCGTCCCAGTTACTGTATCAATCCAGCCCATCCAGGGTCTCCCTCTCCTGTGCTGTCTGTCCACCCTTCCGAGCTTGATGTCCTTTTCCAAGGACTGATCTCTGCCTGAAATCAGTAAAATCTAGTTTTATCAAAACAGTTTCTAAAATACTTGTTCTAATGATATACAATTAGCAACTTTACTTCATCTTAGAAAGTTGTTCATATTTTTCATCTAATTTAATAATAAAATGTTTCTTTCCTAAAACACGCTGGAAAATTTTATCATGATGTCTAAGAAAATCAGTCAAGTTCGTAATATTTATCTGTGATTCTTAGTTAACAATTCCCCAGGTAGTAGAGTTCAATACTCATTTGCAAACTCATTTAAGAAAAGCACATCGTGTTCAATTTATTATGATCTTCACTTTATAATTAGTTACCATTTTAGTTTTATACTACATTGCACTTTTACATTAAGAAATAAAAATATTATTGTTTGTTTAAACTAATTACTTTAGATTTTACATCACTTCCAATTAGATCTGACTGGTTTTTATAATCTGTATTACAAAAAGAACTTCATAATTTCTTTTTCAGTGATTTTAATAACAGTCTTGAAATATATATTAATTGAATTATTTAAATTAAAAGCTAAACATGGACTTTTTCTGAGAGTAAGTTTGATTTGGCTGACTTATTTGCCAATGAGGACTGTTATTGCTAATTATGTCACAGGATGGAAATTTTTCACTCATTGAATGAGGTAGATCTGAAGCCTCAGAGTTTTGACCAAAAGCAGTTAGAGCACTTAAAGGGATATTAGAGAAACAAGTATCTTCTCATACAATGACATTGACAAAGATATATTGAAAACACTCTTTCAGTGTTTCAGTTCTTTCTGAATAAATTAGGTTAAACAATGGCCTCTAAGTAAAAAAACAACAGGTATAATTGATAGCATTTAAAAAGTTTTGGCAAAGCGTCTTGAGTATAATTCCCAGAAACAGAGAAAATTAATGACCCCAACAAGTGGATAACAAATCTTTGCAATTGAGTTGATCTTAAATTTCTGGTTGTCAAAATCAAAAGAGAACCTAACAGAATAGTAAGTTAATAAATCAGTAAAAAAATATTTTTAATTGTAGACTACTTCGCTGTGTTTGAATGTAACTCAAAATGTGTTCAATTTATTTATAAATCCCATTAAGACAAAATCTCTTCCTTTCTCGTCTACTTATTTATGGGAATTGATGCTGACTGAGCTCTTGGTGTTTCAAGCAATAAATAACATTCTTCTAGAGTTCTATTAACTAATTTGAAGCAATTAGATCGCTCTGATGGCTTAGTGGCAAGAGGTTGTGCTGCAATCCTGAAGGTACACGGTTCAAAGCCACTAGCTGCTATGTGGAAGAAAGATGGGTAATCTCCTCCTGTGTGAGTAAATGCCTCTGAAAACCCGTGTGAGGGTCAGCACGGTTCTGACTCTAAGGTACACCACCACCATCAATGTTATTAAGTATGTAACTAAATTATTTGTGTAAAATTTACCAAGATTTGTAATATGTGAATATATTTAATGAGATTGTATACTAACAATACATAACTCACAACTCAGGAATACCTAAATCTATAGCTGTTGAGTCAATCTTGGCTCAGAGAGACCCTGTAGGACAGAGCAGAACTTCCACAATGGTTCCAAGGCTCTAAAGCCTAATGAAAGCTGATACATCATCTTTCTCCTACAGAGAATTGTGAGATTAAACTTCAGATCTTCGAATAGCAGGTGACTGTGTAAGCTCTGTGCATCAGGTCTCCTTTAATTCACAATGCTGATGTCAACAATGAATAATTTAATTTATATTAATAGTTACAAGTAATTATAGTAAGGAATCAATGTCATATGCTTTCTTAAAATTCTGGAAAAGTGGAATAAAAATCTAAATATAAGGAGAAAATCACAGTAGAAGGATGTGCAATAACTTAGAACTAAAACAAAGCTTCATATTGCATTTTTTAAATTAAATGGTGGTGACTATCAAATTTTTATCTATTTATATTATATTGGAGGTATTTAAAAGGGCATTTTGAACATTTTTAATGATCAATATTAAAACATCAGAAATTATAATTTAAAGAAAACTCTTTGCATTTCTTTAAATTAACAACTAACAATAATTATTAACAATTTCTCTTTATTTTAGTTAGACACCATCACGTTAGTTCTCACCCATAGCAATCTTACCAGCAACAGAATAAAACATGGCTCCATGCTGCACCATCCACACAGCCACTGCTTTTTGAGACCATTGTTACAGCTCCTATGTCAATCTTTCTCATTTACAGTCTTCTTATCTTTGACCCTGTAATCCCTACTGAATCATGAAAAAACACAAATTCCAATGAAGGAACATTTTATAAAATACCTGAGGGCCCTCTTCAAAACTATTGCAATATCAAAAGCAAGGAAAGAAATTGTCACAGGGAGCTTTTGGACACTAGCTTTAGGAGATATGGTGGGTAAATAAATGGTGGCTTAGTGGTAAAGAGCTATGCTGCCAACCCTTAGGTAGGTAGTTCAAATCCCCCAGCTGCTCCACAGCACAAACATAGACAATCTCCACCCCCTGTGAAAACCTGCCGGAAGTTCTGCTATGAGTCAGTACTCACTCAACAGCACAGAACAACAAAAAGAATCCTAAAAAAGATCTCAGAACAGAAAAAGGGTATTACATAAAAACTACTGACTCTGATTAAAGTGTGAACCTTACTAATAATGTATCAGTATGAGCTCAATAAATGTTACAAATGAACCATAATAATGATCAGACATCAAAAATAGGAAAATTAGTCCAGAGCAAAGGCTGTATAGTCAAGTGGACCTAGGGAGAGGGATTGTAAAACAATGAAATAATTTGTCTTTTACTTTTCCAAGAGGGTGGTGTACTAGGGGGGAGGGTTGGGAGGGGAGAAAGTGCAACAATGAATGAATGGAAATCCAAAGTCTCTGTAAATTTTCATTGAAATGAATAATAAATTTTTAAAAATTAATAAAAAAGTTAAAAAAAATAAAAAAAATAATTAAAAAAAAAGTTAAATAGGAAAATTAGATGTTGTTGTTGCTTGCCTTCAAGTCGAGCACGACTACGTATGAACAAAAGTCCTGAAGTCTTTCTATAACTATTGCTTTTTTCTCAAAATTCATACAGTTTCCAGAAGCATGTTGTTTAGGAAGTGGATGCCACTCCCGCTTCCAAACCTGTCTTAAACTGGGAGCTCCACCAAACACTGTCAACCATGGGTAACTGTTAACGGCATTTGACACCCCAATGGCACAAGGTTCAGCATCACAGTAACCCCAGGTTACCTCAGTAGCATACTGACAGAAGAGTGATGTACTGCGAATGGGAATTCTCTGTACCAGATTGGCAATTTTTTAAAAATATTTTTATTCTTATCCTAGTTTATTTACAAAATTCTAATACATTGTTTTCCAGAACAGATTCTTCCAATTCCCCTCAACCCCCACCCATCAGATTGTACAGTCCTATGATTAACCCCCTGCCTCCTCATTCTCATCCCTCTGTTGCTACCCTCTCCCCGCTCCCCTTGGATCCTTATACTCATTCTACAATAATGGTTTTATACAATATTTATCCTTGTGGGACTGAGTTACTTGACTAAGCATAAAACTCTCCAGTCCCTCCAAAGTTAGGCAATAATTTACAAAATCATTGCATCTTGGCAAATTTTTTTAAAAAATCTTTGACTATTTTAAAAACTAAATTATAAAATTAAGTCCTAAAAGACAGTAAATATAACTCTAAAGATATGCAAATGCTTCACCACTGACCAATAAGCAACCTCACAATGGACAGAGAAAAGATTGAAATTGTCAATTACTTCATATTACTTGTATCCACAATAACAGCTTTGATATCAGCAGTCAGGAGATCAGGACGAGAACTGCATCGAGCAAGTCCCCTGCGGAGGATCGCCCCAAGTTATTGAGGAGCAATGATGCCAATTTGAAGACAACTAAGGTGCACCTGATTCAGGGCATGGTCTCTTCAATTGTTTACTATGCATTTGAGAGCTGGACAATGAATAAGGATAACAGGAGAATTGATGTCTTTGAATTGTAGTGGTGGAGAAGAGCCCTGAACATCCCATGGACTGACAAAAAACCAAAGAGGCATGTGTTGGGGAGAGTGCAGCCAGAGTGCTCCTTAGAGGCTAGGATGGTGAAACTTCATCTCATGTGTTTTAGGCATGTTACTAGGAGAGGCTATTCCTTGGCCAGTGATATTATGCTTGGAAATGTGGAGGGTCTGTAAAACAGAGGAAAACCTCTAATGAAGTGAATTGACACAGTGACTGCAGCAACTAGTCTCAAGTGTGTCAGATATGATGAGGATGGCCCGGGAAAGGACAAGGTTCAGATCTGCTGTTCATAGGGTACCTCTGAGTTGTACTCAATTCAATGACACCAAAGATACAAAATTCAACAACAACAAAGATACAAAAGTATCTTGCTTTTCAAAGAGAGGAGAGAACTGGGGGGAGGGGGATAAAGAAAAAAGTGCAACAATGAATGAATGAAAATCCAAAACTAAATGTTCATTAAAATTAATAAAATATTTTTTTAAAAAAATATCTTTGAGTTTAAAAAAAATATTAGTTGTTGCTGTTATGTACCATCAAGTTAAAACCATCCAATAGCTGACTCTCTGGGGGATTTTCAGAGGCATTTATTGCACAGGAGGAGATTGCTCATCCTTCTTAGACAGAGCAGTTAGTGGAATTCGAACTGCAGGCCTTCAGGATTGCAACGTAGCTTCTTGCCACTAGGCTACCAGAGCTCCCTTAGTGGAGATCCACAAACCAACATGTTTCAAAAATCCAAACTCCTGCTGCCAATACTTTCTAACTGTGTGATTGGGGCAAATAACCTCACTTCACCCTGTTTCACACTCCCATCTCAAAAATTAACTTTTTATATGCATACTGAAAGAATTAAAACAATGCATATAAATTTCCAGGGATAAAGCACAGAAAAGTCATTATCGCTGATGTTGTTGTCATAACTAGACACATTAGTTCCAGTACTTGAAAATAAAAATGTATCAGCAAATCTGAAATCATATGTAAAGGTAAATGAAAAGAAGTAAAACCAAGACACCAAGGTGAAAATTTTCACCATCAAGAAACATCCATGTTCACTTTCAGGCAAAGTTTTTCAAGGTCTGAGTCCCATTCTTGTGAAATGTTCTGTTAAAACCATCTATCAAAGACTGACAACGAAACCAACAAAGTTAATGTCCCTCATTATCAAGCTATTGAGAAAAAGGCAAGATGAGAACAAAGTAAGTTTGCAAAATATATTTTCAGTAACTGCACATTAGAAATAATAGAACCTCTGTGGTTACATATCTGTCTCCTTTTCAAGAAGGCAAATTTAAAATGTAAGTTAAAGTAATATGAGGTCACACTGGCATAATGGGAGTCTTAGTCCAATATAGGCGGTGCCCTTATAAAAAAGAAGAAGAAATAAGAGCACCAGAGAGAAGCTCAGGTATAAATTTGGGGGAGCATGAATTGCTTTGGAGTTCACTGTGCTCCTGTAAAGATATGCTGACATCCTAACACATGATGCTTGTGAACATGATCTTTTGGACATAAGGTCCTTGAAGATATTATCTATTACTATGGATCCAAATAAAATCCAAGTAATGCCATTGTAAAAGACAAGGCATAGGGTGATAGAGGAAGAATGGTCATGTGATTGTGCATTGATAGTCAAGGAATTCCTTAGGGTTACTAGAAAGTAGGAAGGAATACACAAGGCCATTGCACTAGAAAGAACTGGCTAATGGGGAATTATTTCAGGATGTAGCATGTGATCATAAACCAAGGGTAATGAGGGAAGAAATTCAAGCTGCAGTCAATGAAGGTATTGACAAAAAATAAGGTCCCAGGAAGTGATCAAATACAGTTGACATTACATACTCACTAGTCTATGCCAAGAAACTTGGAAGACAGCTACCTGGGAAATTGGACAAAAATCCATATTTGTTCTTGTAACAAAAAAAAGTTGATGCAACAGAACATGGACATTCTCAAACAATATATTAATATCACATACAAGTAAAATCTTGCTGAAAAGTATTTTAAAAATAACTGGTACGGTACTTCAACAGAGAACTGCCAGAAATTCAAGCTGGATTTGAAAGAGGCCGTGTACCATGGATATGACTGCTGATGTCAATGGCTCTTGGCTGAAATCAGAGAGTCCCAGAAGGAAATTTATATGTTTTATTTACTCTGTGAAGACATTTGTCTGTGTGGATCATAATGAATTGTGGCTAACATTGAGAAGAATGAGACTTTCAGAATACTTAATTGTGCTAATGTGAAACCTATACCTAGACCAGGATGTTGTCCAAAAAAAGCAATGGAACACTGCATAATTTAAAATCAAGAAAGTTGTGAATCAAGCCTGCATCCTTTCTTCATACTTATTTAATTGTATGATGAGAAAATCAACTGAGAAGCTGTACTAAATGAAGAAAAATGTGGTGGTATCAGGATTGGAGAAAGACTCATCAACAACCTGTGTTACACAGATGACACAACCTTGCTTGCTGAAAGTGAATGGGACTTGAAGCAATTGCTGTAGAAAATGAAAGACTGCAGCCTTCAATACAGATTACATCTTAACACCTAAAAAATAAAAATCCTCACCACTGGACCAACAGGCAACATCTTAATAGGTAGAGAAAAGATTGAAGTTTGTAACAATTTCTTTTTACTTGGTTACACAATCAACACCTGTGGCTGAAACAGTCAAGGAATCAAGAGATGTGTTACATTGGGAAAAATCTTCTGAAGAGCAATGATCCAGTTTAAAGACTAAGGAATGCTTTATCCAAGCCTTGGTCTTGGTGAGTTCCTATGCATCTAAAAATTGAACAAAGATTACAGAAGAAGAACTTAATTGTGGAGCTGGAAAGGGTACTGAAGATCCGATGGGCTGCCAAAAGAACGAACAAACAAGTCTGTCTTGGAGGAAGTGCGACAGAGTGAGCCTTAGAGACAAGGATTGGGACACTATGTCTCACACACTTTGGCCATGGTATCAGCAGGAGCCAGTCCTTGGAGAAAGATATCATTCTAAGAAAAGTGGAGGGTCAGAGAAACAGATGAAGACCCTCAACAAGCTAGCCTAACACCATGACTGCCACTACGCAGGCTCAAGTATCTGAGAGATGGTGGAGGATGGCACAGGACAGGACAAGGTTTCCTACCTGTTGTTCACAGAGCAAGTATGAGTCATAGCCACTTCAGTGGTACCTCACAACAACACCAGAAGCTGGGAAAGATAAGCCTAAAATCTCTTAGATTCAGAGACACTATGGTCAGAACAACAAGTTGAGTTGGACTTCTAGCAACCAGAACCAGGACACAATGAGCGTTTCTTTTTATAGTCACCCGGTTATTGGTATTTGGTTATCACAGCCCTAGGAAACTAATATAACCAACTAAAATTTTAGCATAAATTCCTTCATATGTAAATTACCTGGAGTAGGTTCTGGGCATACCTAAAAGATACCATTTGCTCTACAGCTAAATGTCAAGCACAGTCCCCCAGATTGTAAATATCTTTGAATTTCTTTTTGATTGATAAGGGGTAGAGTTATACATGACCCTAACACCTCCACAACATCTTGCCTGACTCTCTCTACTCCTACATAAACTGAATATAGTACATCTCTGTAGGGTGCCCAAGGAAGACAGCTGGTAGTATGGACGCATGGAAACAAATCTACGTTTATTAGCTGAGCAGTTAGAGGATAGATGGGGTATTTAGATATTTAGACCTCAGAAAGCGCACAGGGAGTATTTAAATTGAAGTTATAAACCCAAACTTGCAAAGTTACTAGTTCTAATGTAGTCATTTCATCTACAACATATTACTTAAATACACTCAAGTGTTTCTTGGTATGAAGGCCAGCAGTCCTGGAAACTACGCTGTGGGACAAGATTGATGGCAAAAGAGATGGTCCATCTAAATAAGACAGAGGATGTCCTAACTCAGTCTGGATTCATTTTTTTCCCATCATCTCTTGGTTACAGCTCTTTTTCCTCCTTCATTTTTCTTCTCTATGTTCCCATTTTCATGTAAGATTATACTTCAATCCTTCTGCTCGTCTCTCCTTGTCCCTATCTTTTTTCAATTGTGATTTTTTTCTTTGCTTTTTAAAAAATTTTTCCTGACTTATTTACAAAGTTTGAATACATTGTCTTTCACAAAAGATCCTTATCATTTCCTTTACACACACACACACACACACACACACACACACACTGAATTGTGCAACCCTATGACTAACACCCGACCCCCTCACCTATCCACACCCCTCTATTCTTACCTTCCCCTCAACCCCCACCTTGGATCCTCATACTCATTCTACAATAATGGTTTTATATAACATTTGTCCTTGTGAGTTATTTCACTCAGCATAATTCTCGACAGTCCCTCCCAAGTTAGGTAGTAATTTAGAAAATCATTGCCTCTGCATGTGTACTATTCCATTATATGACTGTACCACGACTTCTCAATCCATTTGCTTGTGGTTGGACATTTGGGCTGTTTCCATGTTTTTTTCAATGGTAAATAACACTGCTATAAGCACTGCTGTACAAGTTTCCATTTGAACTTTAGT